>NC_089851.1:55546439-55696439 GCF_036373705.1 Amia ocellicauda | reverse complement strand
ATGGACGGCAAGGCAAGCATCTGATTGACAGTGGTCCGTGATCTGCTGTTATGCTACTATGCTACTGACCATTGGGGGAGCGATAGCAAGCAAGAGAGTTAGATATCGAGAGTCATAGATAGATAGATAGATAGATGGATGGATGGATGGACGGCAAGGCAAGCATCTGATTGACAGTGGTCCGTGATCTGCTGTTATGCTACTATGCTACTGACCATTGGGGGAGCGATAGCAAGCAAGAGAGTTAGATATCGAGAGTCATAGACAGATAGATAGATAGATGGATGGATGGATGGACGGCAAGGCAAGCACCTGATTGACAGTGGTCCGTGATTTGCTACTATGTTACTGACCATTGGGGGAGCGATAGCAAGCAAGAGAGTTAGATATCAAGAGTCATAGATAGATAGATAGATAGATAGATAGATGGATGGACGGCAAGGCAAGCATCTGATTGACAGTGGTCCGTGAAATAAACAATGTTAGAACAGTGTATGAATAACACTATAGACACTATAGAATGATAGAATAATGCTTGTGTGTATGTTTGTGTGTGTGCGTTTAAGCTTAATGACGTGGCATTCTCATATATGTAACGCCTGCTAACCTGATAATAAAATATTATATACACATGAATTATGTTTATATGTAGTTAATAAATCCATACATACAAACACCATTGTTTATCACGCGTTACATTTTTTATTCAGCACACACAAAAACCAAATAAACTAAAACAGTGAAACACCACTGATAATGTTCTTTGACATACAAACACAATAATAATAATAATAATAATAATAATAATAATAATAATAATACATTTTTTATTATCAGAATCACACAAGGATTTAACATTTTACAGATAACATCAATGTATGTATTTCTATAGCCTATATATAAACAAACAACAACCAAAATAATAATACAAAAAATAAAACCATGAGGACCCGCTTTACAGAGACAGGCATGGTAATTTCCCAAACAGCCGATGCTTTTTAGCTGGCTGGTCTCTTTGTGGTGTTTCGGGTGGGGCAGCCGCCCCCTCCATCGGAATATCAAAGTCTGGTTCAGGAGAAATAGGATTTCTCTGTATAGACATAGAACTGTCTCTAGTAGGTGTTGTTTTCAGTTTCTCCAACACCTCCCTGTTTATTCTGTTAGACAGTACCGAACCGGGGATGTTAATCTCCGCCATCGCCATCATAAAACTGCCCCAGCCTTTGGGGGCTCTTCCTGTGGCCAGCGTGTGCGGCTGTGTGACAGCCCTAACCAGATCAATCACATGAGACCCACGAACAGGGCCCCCCTTGTACACAAATTCCCCATTCTCATTCCAGCTAGCTATAGAATTGTTGGACACCATTTCGGCATTTTTATTTTGCCTTTGTGGGATAGCGTCTAAAATATAATCGAAAACAGGCTCTGTGTGCGGTTTTTCGGCCGGGGTATCGGTGTCAGGCATCTGCAAAGTCAAAGTGGCTTTTTCAGATTCTGCCTGCCACGTCAGGGCCAAGTACCTCTGCAGCGCTTTGTCATATTCACCCAATTGAGAGCTTTGCAGAATATCTTTCATTTCACCATCCAATTTATATGTGGCTATTTTTCTGATGTCATGTTCAACTGGAAAGTCCTCTTTAATTTGGCCCATCTGTTTCTGAGGTACTAGATACATTTTCTCAGTGAATTGCATTTTCATCTGGTCAGTAAGCCGGTAATGAGGGGAATGGCAATACTTAGCAAATTACCGATAAACCCCCCAGACTGATTCAATAGATTTCTCTTTCTCTTAACAGACACTGTCTTTTTACTAAGTGTTTTTATAATGTGGCCACTTTTCTTGAGTTTCTGAAATTGTTTAGCGCTCAAGCGGATGTTTCCTTTCAGTGTATTTAGAGCGATTTCTGACACGGCCTGTACCAGGTCGCTTCCAGCGGCGCACAGAATGGCCTTGTTGCGGCTTGGCTTTAACCAGCAGCTGCAGGAGAGCCAGTTTTCTCTTCACACGCAGTGACATACTGACAGCCAGAGTCACAGACAGCAAATGTGCTCAACGCTGGAAAACCAGCGGCTTTTACTTTCTTTGTTTTTTAAACACATAAACCACCGGGATGTCAGGGGGGAAAAGACCCGTCCTTAAACGGTATTCATCAGGGGTCTTTGACATGACATCGACAAATAAGTATCCGAAATACTTCTTGGTGGCATCTTCAAAAGCTTCCAAAAAATATTGAGATTTGCCTGGATACATCTGTCGAGCTAACGTTGTAATCTGTAATTTATCTCTCGGTCTTTTGCAGTATTCTCATCTCAAAGTGCCAGTCACGTTTAACACGTACTATCCCCGGTTGCCGCAGTGCAATATCTTTTATTTCACCATTTGCACCAGCCTACTTATCCGCATAGTCAAGTATCAAATCTTTTAGGCTATCGAAATTAATTTTCTCACTATTAGCCACGTTTAATGTGATACCCTTTACCTTGATACAGGCTTTCCCTCCTGAGAGCTTATATCCATAGGATTTAGGTCCTGTTGCAACAAACTCTGTAATGTGCTGATCCGGAGGCAGCTCACTTGTCAATTGACCCAGATAATCTCCTAACTTGGGGTCCCACTGTCCTGGCCTGCTTACATAAATGATTGAATCAGTGTCATAATACAAACAACGACCTTGTAATGAATCCAGAAGAGAGTACAGTTCTAACCTAGCATAGGCGGTGGTGAAACTGGCAATACAAATATTTACATTTGAAAGCTGTGTGTAGTGCTCTTTTCCCCGTTTCCAGGTGACACAGGCACATAAAATCATCGTCATCGTCAATAAAATCACAAGACGAGACCTCGTGGTATGGGGCAAACACGTATTTAAATAATTCGTTGGGGTCTCTCACAATACTGGTGTTTTGTAAATCTGGTCGTTGTCCAAATTTTCCCAATAAAGAATTCAAAAACAGTTTTGAAATCTGTCTTTTGGCCGGATTCTTAGTAATGTTGTAATGGTCCAAGTGTACCCCCTCTCTGTCATGATACTCTCTGATGTAGTGTTCACGGTCTGTGTCATTTTTGCACCACTGGGGGTAGCCTGAAGCTTCTTGTTTGCCTTTTAAATGCGTTTTAATATATTCACTAAACAACGTGTTGGTCGAGTGCTTAAAGTGCCAGATCTCGTATATTTCTGCTATTCTGTAACCCTTATCTACAGCAGACAGCAGCTCTGGCATGCACCAGACACCGGTAAGCGCTCTCTGCTCGTCGCTGTTTGTTCAGGGGGAGCCCTGCTGGGTGTCAGCGCACGTCCGACAGAGTGTAAAGAACAGTTTTTTACCAACTCTGGTCGGTAGCACAGGGAAAAACAACCTTCTAGGAGGGTAAACTTTGACTTTTGCGAGCCCAAAGTAATTTTGTAAATCTTCAAAGCCCTCGCATATTATATCCGGGTGACCAACGGGGTACAATTTGGTTTTATTTACAAACGGGTACAGACTGGTGAAATCATAGTAACGGAGTTCCTAGCCAGGTTTTGGTTGATAATACAGGGTCACTGCATTCGTCCACCCACCGAATAGAGACTCCCTGGGGTCTAAAGGCGCTGGTAACTGTGATTCGGAAATAAATGCCCTAACATCCTGGTCTTCATTCAGCATTGTCTTCCATTTGTGTTCCCACATCACTTTAACATCAAACCCTTGTAATTTTAAGAATTCGGTTTTATACATTGTCTTTTGATATAGCCAGCCGAATGTTGTTTTTGTCACACTGTTAACGTCATTTTCGCTATAACAGGTATCGCTACCATGAAAAAAACATCCATGGTACTCAAAAGCAGTGTACACACCGTTTATTACTGCAAAACCATCTAGATAGTACGGGCCAAATTTATGCTCACCACCCAGCTTTAGTGCGTGTTGTATACTGATGTTGTCTGTGTGTTCAGTATACATGAGCCACTGAATAGCGGGGGTCGAGAACCGCTTTTTCTGGTTGTGATAATTGTCGTGCGGGACTAATGCTATGGTCTGCGGTCTGAGAAACATGTACCGGTACATGGTCATACACACAGAGGCTAATGTGATGTACTGAAACGGGTCAAGACTGACTTTAATCAGGTCTGAATCAGGGTCAGACGGACACTTCAGACGTATCTCATCTGTCATACTTAATATCTCGTTTCTAAATGTAGTACAAGCTTGTCTCAGTATGTCCACGTCCTGTCTACATTACCGCTTCAATTCATCGAGTTTGTGCTCATCGTACCATTCCTGAAACTGTGTTTTATCAGCACCCATCATGTAGTCTACCCCGTAAAATTGTTCAGCGGGTAAGGGTCCTACATAATTTTGGTTTGCGACCGTGTTAAAGAAGTGTGGGAAATGGCCTTTCTCACCCTCAAACCCCATTGCTTTTGGCATATTGCTCAGTTTCAGAAGCAAGAAATGTAATGAATCAATGAACCTGATGTTCAGAGCGGTCACTGTCATGCACATAATTTTACCTCCTTGTGTGATGAAGTGTGTAGCAACCTTTTCACGTATGAGCTCTCTAATGACCAAGTAGTTATCATAGCCTTTACCATTGTGTGAAATAAAAGTGTAGTTTTTAAAACATGTGTCAATGAAACATTTCACAAAGTCAGATAAGCAAGAATCCCCATAAAACTCCCATGTGCGTTTGTTGTTTATGTGTGAGGCATAAACATAATTTGGGATGTGTGTCCTGTTTCTTGCATGCATTCAAAATCAAAGAAAATGTATTTTTCCGATTGTTTGGGGATGTTTATTACGCTCATGTAGCATACATGATTGTCAGGTGTCTGGATAACACTTTTACAGCGCGGAAAGAGCTTTTCTTCGCAAGTATGCATTATTGGGAGAAAAGTCCGGCACTCTGTACAGTAAAAGTGTTGAACACACTGAATCTCTTTGGTGGCAGCTTTAGCCTTGAGTCTCCTGAGACAGACACCACCTCTACAGAATATTTTACATACATCGCATCTGGTGATGGTCTCTTTAACCTCAAAACAGTGGGGGTCTAAACACGCTCTGCACAAATTCCGACACGTGTGACTATTTTTATGCCCATATACTGCGTGGCAATAATCACAGAAATAGTTAACACCTATAAATGTTCTGATGTTTAAAACCCCGTAGTAATGCTGTTTGTGAAGTAAAACAAACATCTGTGCATTCTTTCCCTTTCCACAGGCGGTACACACTGGCGGCAAAACATAAATTGTTACCTTGGTTTTTGAAATCAGTGAGGCATGCCCTTTTCTTGTCTATTATCTTGCAAAACAAAATACCTTTTATACGTCTCCGTACCCCACCTTGCATATTAGGATTTCGGTGTGACTTTGCAGTAAATTAGCTATGCTCTCTAGGAAATCTGTTTCATCCAGCTCCCCCAAATGTTGCCTCCTCTAACAGAAAGCATTATTTAATGACCCCGAGCTCAGTCTAAGCTGTACAAAATCATTAGGACCCACATTGTGTGATATTTCATTTAACAGCCCTTGCACAGCACCAGTACGATTCTACCAGATCCAGATTCACAAACCTGAATTCTTCATAAAACTCCATTCCCCGGAACCTGTTAAGTTCCCGGTCATAGTGACGAATACGCTCCAAAAACACCCGAGGCGGGTCCCCGCCATTACCACACTCAACCATTTGTTCAGCATTTTCATTATTCACCTCTAACATTGCTACATCACCACCCCCAATCTGATTATCATTATTATTCGCTTCTAATGCTTACCCATCAGACATGTGCAAATCTATATATTCCTGAATTTCCAAGTCTGGTTGGTTATTATTATCAGCTTCTAATGCTAATTCATCAGACACAATCAAATCAATATATTCCTGAATTTCCAAGTTTGCTGGGTGGTCATCAACCGCCACTGTGCTGTAATGGTGTCTGTGATCCTGCTAATTGTGACACATCCATTCTAGATTTAAGCCTACGCAGCATTCTTTTGGCTACATTAATATTCTTTATCAGTACTGCCGTGATACGTGCAGACCGAGTGTCTTTGTGTCTTACTTGTTTCATTATTTGTTAATTGCGGTTTTCACTCACAGTGTGATGATTCAGCAAACTCGATGTTATACCCTTTTTGTTTTAACACATTTGTCAAAACATGTATTTTTCTATGAGCTGTGTGTAAATCTTCTACCAGTTGCCAACAAATGTGACATATTTTACTAAACAACAGGGCCCTAGAATCATCAGAGGTCTGAATGCCTGTACAGGGTATTTGTTCACCTGACCTGTCTATCTCTTTATGCACACTCGGAGTGGGGTTAACTGTGCTATTTGTCTGCTTACCTCTTTTTACAGTAGCGGGCTGTCTTACTGCGTGCTTTTCTCTGAAACATGCACTCTACCTTCAAGATGGTTTAGTGACTTGTTAGAAAGTGTGGATGAGAAAGTAATGCAAATAGTTGAGAAGGTTATAAAAAACAAGGCTTATCAAGTGTTTTACAAACATAAATAAAATACTGTTTGTGCCTGCTCTGCTTTTCTGTGCAATAAGACATTATATTAATTCCTATATTTTTTCAGAGAAAGAAACCCCCGGGGCCCCTGGAATTACGTTTACGTATGTTTGAGGAATCTATGTTTGAAGATGTCATCCTCACTCTAATAGCTCACAAGTTTGGTGATTTGTATGATACTGGTAATTCTGATGTGAAATCGCTAGTTGCTGATGTTGAAAAAACAGTGGCGTCCCTCCCCAATGTGCTCAAGAGAATGCTGTATAAAGAGACACATCCTGGTGAATCTGCTTTTACATCTGTCCAAAAAGTCCTGCAGAGTTCTTTTGGAAATACTATCCCTATCATGACCAAACCCAATTTCTACACTGTGCTAGACAGAATAGTGTCACTGCCCTGGCCAATAAACAAGTAGAGGGAGTAGCTAGTGCAGTACAGTTCAGTTGTTTCTTCCTGGCTGCTGTAGGTGTTGGGGAAGCGGGATCATTGGTCACCCGAGTCAGTATCTAATCTCACTGTCTACATCTGACTTGATGCCTTGTTGTCATTTTTAGAGCTGTCACAATAAAATATTGACATTGAAATATATTTTACTGAGTCTCATATTTTGAATGTCTATACCTTTTCTTTCTCTTTTATTTTTCCAACACTGTACCACCCCAAAAATAATCATAAAATATATAACCTAAAATCATCACACGCACATCACTAAACACAGTTTAAAATACTTTTTTATTAAAACTTTATGTTGTTGTTCTCTTTTTATTTTAATGTATTTTATTTTGCTAACAACTTATCATAACAAACCTAATCATAAAACATAACCTAACACAAATAATAATAAGTTTAAACTCTTAAACATTACACACACACACACACATACACCATCAGGGTGAGATGGCAGTAAACACTTGTCAAGATGACCTGTGCCCTTTCCAAAATGCCTGTCATCCTATCAAGATGGAGGTCATCCAAACAAGATGGCTGTCATCCTAACAAGATGGAGGTCATCCAAACAAGATGGCTGACAGGAGAGGGTCAAAGGGTAAAACCTGTATCCTAACAAGTTGGCTGACTGGAGAGGATCAAAGGGTACAGGGTAAGGAGGGGCTTCCTGGCCCGTGGGGCTTTTGGGTAAGGAGGGGCTTCCTGGCCCGTGGGGCTTCTGGGTAAGGCGGGGCTTCCCAGCCCATGGGGCTTCTGGGTAGGGGTGGGGCCACCTGACACTTTGACATAAAGTGCCATCATTACTACTCATAAGCGCAATATGTACAATATCTTTCCCGTTCCTGAGAAAACTATGTTTGAAAACTGTAATTTTTTGCCTGGACTACAATCAAGATGGCTACCAAACCATGTGACATTATGCCGCCATTTTGCAATCTAGTGACCATGCCATAGACCCCTACATCCATTCAAAGTCTGGTGACTTTTTAGACTGCGGTTCAAAAGTTATAGGCATTTGAACATATTCTGGTGGAAGAGAAGAAAAAATAAGTATAATAATAATAATAATGACCAGTGACCACCACATTGCTTATGGGATCAATTCTGTCAAGTAACAATCAGTCCAATACATTCTAACATAGTTCCATACTGCACCATATGCATTTATTTGCAACTTGACCATCTCTGAAATTTGATTGGCTCATGGCAGACATTTTGTTTTCTCAATCAACTTGCCTTGAACAAATCTGATAGAGGAGCTAGCCAAGGTCATGTGTACAAAATTTCATATCAATCAGACCAACCATTTCGGAGATGAAGATCTTTGAAGATTCTTGGCCAATCCAATATGGCTGCCAAACCATATGACTTATTGACTTGTTTTGAACAAATCTGAATTTAGGCCATAACATAACATCACACACCAAGTTTCACATCTGTCCCGTCTGCTGTTTCGGAGAAGAAGATTTTTGTATATTTTCCAAAATGTGTCACTTAAGCCACTATGGCCACCAGACCATGTGACATATGGCCTCCATATTGAATATGGCATAGTACTACATAGCCATCTATCACTGTATGAAGTTTCATGAGTTTTCATCAAGCATTGGTTTTTATAGGCTTTTGAAAAGATACTGCTGAAAAATAATAATCCTAACAATAACAATAGGGTTCCAGCAACTTCGTTGCTTGGCCCCCAACTTTTGAGGCTTCCAGGTGCTTGGAGTCGAGAAATGTATGGCTTCAGACTCATAAAAATATGAATCAGATGAAGACACATGTTGACAACAATTGTTGCTTAAAGGTTTTGGTAAGTAGAGTATTCAAGGTCAAGTTCCCCCTCTTGTGGTCTAATATTTTAAGGAACAAGCCATTTCAATCTCAATAAACCAACTACACTTATTTGATTGAAATGTATCAATTTAATTACATTAGTAGTACCATCAATACTTCTAATATCATAATATAGTAGTAAAAGTTTCATTTTGTGTACTTTAAAACACAATCTAACCATTTAAGTAGCTTTAGATTGCTGCTGCTCTCCATTTTTCCATTTACCTTCTCAAGCTTATATAGTTGCATACCTGGTGTTTCATATAGTTATCACGTTGATTTCTGATGTATGCGTTATATATATTTACAGCTGGAAAAGCAAAGTATATCACTAAGGAGCAAATAGCTCCAATTAGTTTTTACTATTGCGCCTGACCGAGTATGTCCGTATGTTGTCTTATGTTCAACTCTATAGAGCCAGCGATTAAATTATCCATTACAGAAATTATCCATTAGGACAAGGCACATCAGGAGGTCTGTGCAATAGGAACAGTCTGGACACCATTTTAAGTTCCGAACGGAATTAACGTCTTTACTATCTACATATTTATTTATTTATTTATTTATACATTGTTTTTTTTTTTTTTTTTTTTACATTTTGGCACAAATTATCCTCCATACTATCCATGACAAAATTAAAAATAAATACATGGAGAAAATAATAAATACATGAATTAATGTGGAAATAAATAGATGGATAAATAAACAGATTTTGAATTAAATACAATAATAAATAAATCTCCATGTATTTATTAGAACATGTATTTATTTATTTATTTCAACATTTATTTATTATTTTCACTGTGAATTTGTTTTAAATTTTAATTACAGTGAAAATAATCAATACATTAATACATAAATACATGTTCAAATGGACATTTTTTATGTCAACACTACTACATTTATTCATTTATTTATGTAATGTGAAGCGATTCAAGTAATGAATAAACAATGTATTTGCTAAAATAAATTTTGCTTAAACTTTAAGGGGAACTGCACCACAATTTTATCTTAATTCTGTTATTTGTATAAATTGTTTTAAATATAGCAATGTCACAAATGTCTGAAGTGAAGATATATTTATTAATATGATTTTCTTAAGGAATAGGTGGCCATTTTCTCTCCACCAGACCCTCGGTAACAGTCTGTACTAGTATGTGTAAGACCTGTAGGCAATACAAAGTAAAAGCATAATAATAATGATGATATTATTTATAACTAGAATGCTAAAGTTCCATGAGAAACATTGTGGAAGTACAGTAAGCAGTATGTTTCAGTGTACATGTAATATATTAAGTACTATAGTACATCACAAGGTACTACAGTAAACTATAGTATACAACAGGGTAGTTCAATATTTGTCTAAGTACCGTAGGAGGCACTATAGTACATTACAAGATACTATAGTATATCACGTAACAAGAGTATACTATAGTATAACAGTGTACTATCGTATGTCACACATTATTCAGTATACCATAGTATAAAAGTTTAGTGTGGTATACAACAGTGTCCTACAGTATTTGTTGTACTACTGTAGTAAGTACTATAGTATAATTGTATTGTTTTATTGTCTATCTTAATTGTAGTTTTAATATTTAATTAACTATATTTTCTTGTAAAGAGCTTTGCGATACACTATGAAATTTCCATGGAATCCGAATGTGTTCAATTTCGTTGGATTTCATGAAATCCGAATGCATGAAATTGCATGATTTAATCAGGTGAATACAGATTAAATCGTGATGCAATTGCATGCTATATAAAGGGTGTTTGGGAGCGAGACTACATGGTGAAGTTTTGAGTTTTGAAAGAGAAAAGCAAGATCAAGAGTGTAAATATGTATAGGAATATTTAGTTATGGCAGCTTCTGCCATGCTGTACATTGGCAAAAAGAAGATGACTTCACTCACATCTATGCAAGTGTACACTCAGTATTTGTTGCAGAAATTAATGAAAGCAATACTAGTTTCAGTACTGTACTTCGCAAAAACATATTTGCATATTTGTTCAAAACTTGTACTTTAATATTTTTCCGATATCTAACACTGCTAGTCCTACATTGTTTCATGTGTGCATGTATTTAAACAAAACAAAAACAAACAAAAAACAACATTGTTCTCTTTTCTTTGCTAAAACTATTTTTGTTACATTGAATCAGGGGTATGCATACATCTGGAAGGCACACTATATGTAATGGTAAGTTACAACAACATAAATAACACAGTATAAATATATATATATATATATATATATATATATATATATATATATATATATATATATATATAATCATCACAGTATAGTTCTTAAAAGATCATTTATCAAGCAGATTTAAACAAATTAAAAATGTCTATTATAATGACTGGCTAGTATACAGTACGCACTAGAAGCACCGACATTTCAAACTACCTACAAGAGCCAAAACTATAGTATAATAATGATCAAATAAAAAACTTTATTTGCGTTTATGCAGCTAAAATGCTGTAGGCATATTTAATACATATATTTAGGAAAAGTCAGGAATTGGTATCCATAGTGTATTCAGGAACACATAGTAATTCAAATTAAATCAGTCAAACTGACCAGCCGTGCACTTCTAGAGTTAAATTATAAAGGCAAATCATGCAAAAGATCACATCACGTGTACAGTATCAGCACACAAACTACAGGGTCACAAGCCGCTAATGGGAAACTAAACTTTGGATTCAAACTCGATTTGTAAGGAAATATTGAAGACAATGAAAGGTTTTCTGTTTCATTTGCATGCAATGCTTTTCTTACAAGAGCAGTGTAGTTTACAGTATAATTTGTGAGCACCCATTTGCTGTAGCAATTATAATTTAGTTTGCTTATTATAATGATTTGGTGTTTTTTAAATATATATTCCTATATATATATATATATATATATATATATATATTACCATTCATGTTACAGCGTTGTTTTTATTTTAATAAGTGCCCGATTAATCAGCAATTGCCCATTGATTAACCGATCAAATATTTGAATGGACTGACAGCCTTAATATATATGTGTGTGTGTTATTGTAATGAAATGTATGGTTTGTATTATTATTAGCAACTGTACGCTATCCAAAACAGAGGTATGGAATATTTTGCTTTAAACAGCTTAAAAAGAAAAATATGTGAACAAAGACCAATCAAGGCTAACTTACCAGTATACAAAATAACATTTATAAATATAAATGTAAAACTTTTTGAAGAGCCGGTATTAATGTTTTGTATAAACTGTATAATGTTTTATATTAATGATTGAAAAACATGTCAACAGAGCCAATTGTATTAATTGTCAAGCAAGCAAATTTTAGCAAGGCTGTTCTGACACTCCCAGCATCTCCTTCAAGATTTCTGTGGCTAATCTGTGGCTGGAGAGGTCACCTCATCATTATTGATCAACAGTTGCTTTGAGAACTATGAGACCAGACCTCT
This sequence comes from Amia ocellicauda, assembly GCF_036373705.1. Classification (NCBI taxonomy): domain Eukaryota; kingdom Metazoa; phylum Chordata; class Actinopteri; order Amiiformes; family Amiidae; genus Amia; species Amia ocellicauda. The sequence goes on along the minus strand of NC_089851.1, from coordinate 55,684,209 downwards.
GCCAGTAGATCAAAGGAAGCCATCTTGATATGTTTATTCATTTATTTACAGTAGTTTACAATTAAGATTAAACATAAATTAGTACATTTTGTGCACCCCCAATTCCTAATATGAGGGGCAAAGCTAACGAACTGAGCTTCCGTCCCTCAGTCCCAACAGCTTTCATATGATATTATTTTAATATAGTGATACAACATTTTGTGACATTCCTGTTTTGGATGCCCTATTTTTCAAGTTTGATTGTAATACATGAGTGTTATTAAAGTTTTAACTTAGAGTTACAGACTACATTTGCTGGGCACATCTAAAGACTAGCAAAAATTTATATTTGGATTTCGTTTTGTGAAAATTACTTCACGCTGGGGAATGATTTATTGCAGGATTTACATATGGTAAGAACAGTATAATTATTAATACTATGTATGTGTAACAACGGAGATAAAGTGCTCAGTTTAATTTATTTAAAAATGTGTTATGCTAATTTAGGTAAGGTAGCTGGGGTTTATTAGGGTGTGTGCAGGGGTTTTAGAGTTGGTGACCACGTGTGTGGAGCAACACCTGGAACTGTGTGAACTTCTTCTGGGCAAGAGGCGCGTAGTTTTTTTCTTCAATAAATCTAGCAGCAAGTAAGCAAGCGATTTGTGGGCTACTTGTTTTCCCCCGCTGAAAATACTACATTGGCATCAGAAATGAGGATGGACACTTACGGCTCCTGGCCAGCAGACAGGGGAGGAGGGGGCGCAGGCCAGAGACTCCAGCTCTTCAGGCAGCCAAGCGTGAGCGGCAGATAAACCGGCAGTGTGTACAGTGTCGGTCTGCTGTGTATCGCTGTTTCAATAATTAAATTATTATTATTATTTATCTCTTGGCAGACACCCTTATCCTTACAAAACAAAATAATAAATAATAATTCATAATAACCAATAAAATGCCCCCCCAATGCTACAGTATGTAAGTTACTATAAGTACATGTAAGTTATTGTTAACAGTAGTAAGCTACTAGTAGTAGTTTTTGAAAATAATCGAAACGTTAAACGATTTGAAAAAGGTGTTTAAGGAAAATAAGCTAAGGCTATTAGATAAGGATAATATAGGGAATTAATTGGCTGGTATGTATACTATGTTTCTACCAAAGTTGTAACAGGAGTTGGAATTTTGGGGGTAGAAGAAAAGCTGTAAAAATCCTCAGATTAAACTTAATGGATAATTATTTACTGAATATTGGCATATATCATTTGTTTGTACATTTTCTTATCTTGAAAATTATCAAAAAGAAATATAACAAACATTAGAATTAGAGTTACCCTGTGTTAGACTTGTGTCCTTAATTAGAGATAATTAGAGTTGCCTTGTGATAGACTGGTGTTGCTGCAGGGTTGGGCTTCGGAACACTTTAATTTTGTTAAAAAGTAAACAAAATTGGAAACATATATATACACACACATTTAATTGCATGTAATTAACTTAATTAAAGAAAAGTAAATTAAAAACTAAAACAGTAAAATATGTGTATACAAAAAAACAAATCAGTCTGTTACTATTTTTATATTATACATACTTATTTAAAATAACACATCATCCAATAGGCTTCTGGTTTGGAGCCAAACAATAGCACTAAATGCTACTCCTCATTGCTAATTGCAATAGATTGATTGCATTTTTTTTTTACTTTGGATAGTTATGTCTGCTACTACAGGGAGAAGCTGTTCGATCTCCTCCACATTCTTCAATCCCATCTGCCGTAGAAGGTCCTCCACTGGGGCAAGCAATTGCTCCCCTTTCTCTGTGAACAGTAGGAAACCTTCTTCGGTGTCACAGAACCTCAGGATGGTTTTCTGTTTCTTTTCTGTTTTTTATGTTGACTCCTGAATGAGAATTAATTAGATGCTTTTCTGGTTTTACCCAATTTATCCTGATTTCTAAAGGAATTAACGGAATGTAAAAAAGATTTGGAGAGGTTGAGCTTGAGGTGGTGTGAGTGCATCCAGGCAGAGATAGCAGACAAGCAGGAAGAGATGCAAGAGGGGATGAGAATGTCGGAGGAGGGAAAAGACAGGAAGATCTGGGCATCATCTGTGTAAAAATGGTAAGAGAAACCATGGGATGCAATGAGGGGGCCCAGGGAGTGAGTGTAGAGAGAGGACAAGAGGGGACCCAGAATGGAGCCTTGGGTTACACCTGTGAGGAGAGGTTGGGGCGTGGATGAGGAACCTCGCCATGTCACTTGGTAGGTACTGTCGCTGAGGTAGGAGTAGAACCAGGTGAGAGCAGTTCAGAGATTCCAAGGTCAGCGAGGCAGGAGAGGAGAATGGAGTGATCGACAGTGTCAAATTCTGCAGAGAGATTGAGGAGGATGAGGACTGAGGAGAAGAAGGCCACCCAAGCACAGCTGAGGGAGTCAGTGACTGTAATTACATAAAATCCATTACCAGTAAAAACATGGAATATGCATACCTTACAAGTCCTTACAAAGGTTACAGATTTTTTTTTATCATTCTTGCCTCACAGAATTACAGACCAGTTGCAGCAGTGAAGTTGAAACTCAAGAACCTTCTTGTTTGTTTAGATTTGCACTCTTCTCACAGAACTGGTAACTGAAGTGCCCATAGGAAACCCACACAGACAGAGGTAGATCATGTGATCTCCACACAGACAAGCCCCCAAGCCAGGACTCAAACCCCAGACCCCTGTACCGGTGAGGCAGCAGTGCTAACCACCATGCCACCATGCTGCCCTACTAGGTCCACATTATTTTATACAGCTCTGGAAAGAATTAAGAGACCACTGCACATTTTTCTTAAATCAGCATCTCGACATGTATGGCAGTCATTCCATGCCAGTGTCTGTTGAATTCCAACACAGACACACCTCATTCTACTCAATGAGGTACTAATTAGGTGATAACCTGAACCAAATCATATTTAAGGAAGAAAAGTATATCACTATCCTCTTGCATTAGGACCAGCTGGATGGCAAAAACAGTGCTAGTAGAACCTCAAAAATAATTGGAATCAGAAAATAACTATTGACCATGCCAAAAGAGTTGAAAAGGAAAGTTTTGAGAAAATTAGGTTTCAATTCTGGCTTTACTGGCAGAGGGATACAGTGAGCATTGCTTCCATTCTTAAAATGTCAAAGATGGCGGTTCATAAGAACAAGGTCAAGCAGCAGACATTGGGGACAACAAAGCTACAAAGCTACCAGCAGAAGACAAAAACGACTCTCCACTGACCGGGATGACCGCCAACTCATTGGAATGTCACTCAACAACCGTAGGATGACATCAAGTGACCTACAAAAAGAATGGCAAACGACAGCTGGGGTGAAGTGCACTGCGAGGATGGTTCGAAACAGGTTCCTAGGGGCAGGGCTGAAGTCTTGCAAAGCTAGAAAAAAGCGAGAAGCAAAGAAGAGCCAGGCTGAGGTTTGCAAAAGACCATAAGGTTTGGACCGTAGAGGACTGGAGTAAGGTCATCTTCTCTGATGAGTCAAATTTTCATCTTTGCCCAACACCTGGTCATCTAATGGTTAGACGGAGACCTGGAGAGGCCTACAAGCCACAGTGTCTCGCACCCACTGTGGAATTTGGTGAAGGATCAGTGATAATCTGGGGGTGCTTCAGCAAGGCTGGAATCGGGCAGATTTGTCTTTGTGAAGGACGCATCAATCAAAGCCGAGTTGCTTGAATTTGTGCGCCAGGAGTGGCATAAAGTCACCCAACAGCGATGTGAAAGACTGGTGGAGAGCATGCCAAGACGCATGAATGCTGTGATTGAAAATCACCAAATATTAATTTCTGAACTCTTTGTAAGTTAAAACATTAGTATTATGTTGTTTAAAAATTAATATGAACTTATTTTCTTTGCATTATTTGAGGTCTGACAACACTGCATCTTTTTTGTAATTTTGTCCAGTTGTAAATTTCTGCAAATAAATGCTCTAAATGACAATATTTTTATTTGGAATTTGGGAAAAATGTTTTCAGCAGTTTATAGAATAAAACAAAAATGTTCATTTTACCAAAACATATACCTATAAATAGTAAAACCAGAGAAACTGATAATTGTGCACTGGTCTCTTAATTTTTTCCAGAGCTGTATACACCTTTATATGCGCTGCCATATCAAACATTTAACACTAAAGCATGTTGTGAATAAATGTTATGCTTTGGAATTTTAATATTGACATGAATAGACAATCCATGCAAGTAAACTCAAACACACAATAACAAGTGGTATTGTCACTGTTGTATCCCACACATCCCGCAATTCACAAGCTCCCCTGCAGAGGTCAGCATCACCGGAATTCTAAACCCTCACATTCCCCAGCAATCAGCCACTTAACATTCCTCGGCACCATGTGCACTTGTTCTATCATCCTCGAACTCCCATTGTACCAGCACTCTCCTTCACCGTCCTCTGCTCCTCTCTGCTACACATATAAACCCCTCTGTGACTTTAATTCACTGCTAAGTCTTGTATCCTTTTGTTATTGATTGTTTACAACCTCCACGTGTTCCTCCACCAATTCCCGTATTCTCCCTACCAGCCTGTTTGCCTGATCATTGACCCCCTGCTTGTCTTATCGACCAGGACTTGTGGATTTCCCTGGACATTACGGTTTGCCGGCATTGACCACAGCCTGTTTCTGACCACCTCTCACTCCGCACCTGGGTTCCCCGCCATGGCAGTCCTTCTTTACAGGTATACAGTCCGGTCCATAAATATTTGGACAGACCCAATTGTCAATTTGGCTCTGTACACCATCACAATGGATTGGAAAGGAAACAATCAAGATGTGCTTTAAGTGTAGACTTTCATCTTTAATTGGAGGGTAGTTACATCCAAATCGGGTGAATGGTGTAGGAATTAAACCAATTTTTATGTGGTCCCCCCAATTTTAGGGGCTCAAAAGTATTTGGACAAACTAACATAATCATTAATTAAATTGTGAGTTTCAATACTTGGTTGTGATGCGGGACAGTGGCCTGTCCGAATGCCAAATATATTTGCACCATTGTTGCAGTAAGATTGTGTAACCCATGTATGAATTTAAGCTTTGTGTATTGCTCCGCAGAGGACAGGTGCAGTAGTTCTGTGTAGCTGATTTTTAGAAAAACATTTTCATCCAAGGCTATAGAGAAAACAGAAGACAAAGGAGAAGTCTGTGATCAAGTTTGGGGTACATCATTGACGTCATCCAGTTGCCCAGCAACCAAAGGGAGTCATCTTGTATATGATAGCATGTTCTTTAGAAAAACCTTAGATGTGTCTTGCTGACTGACCATCTCCAGAGCACTTAGTTGTAGCTGAATAAACTATTTTGGTATTATTTCAGTTAAATCGGGTCCTGAACACCACGGAAAACAACTGTGGTGGATGACAGAATTTTTTCCCTGGTGAGGAAAACCCCTTCACAACAGTTGGCCAGATCAAGAATACCCTCCAGGAGGTAGGCGTATCTGTGTCAATGTCAACAATCAAGAGAACACTTCACCAGAGTACATCTTGTGGTAAACCCTCTGTATTTAAACAGGAAATGGGAAGACCATATTAGAGTTTGGCAAAAAACATCTAAAGAACCCTGTACAGTTCTGGAACAACATCTTATGTACAGATGAGACAAAGATCAACTTGTACCAGAATGATGGGAAGAGAAGAGTATGGAGAAAGGAAGGAACTGCTCATGATCTGAAGCATACCACCTCATCTGTGAAACATGGTGAAGGTAGTGTTATGGTAAGGGCATGTATGGCTGTCAAGAGAACTGGTTGACTTTTGACAAAAGCAGCAGGATGAATTCTGAAATGTTTAGGGCTATGTTATCTGCTCCGATTCAGCCAAATGATTCAAAACTCATTTAACAGCACTTCACAGTGCAGATGAACAATAATGCGAAAGCAGGTAGAGGAAAGCAACCCCAAGAAGACTACCGTCACCAGCAACGAAACCAGACGGCTTCATGCCCTAGGGCTCGTTCAGGAGTTGAACACAGGACCTCTCGCACACTAAGTGAGAATCATACTCCTAGACCAACGGGCCAACTGAACAAGTGGCTTCACAAAGTTCTCCTCCTCAACAACACACTACATGTCCTCCTCCTCCTCCTCCTCCTCAACAACCACAACAAACTTGCATAATACACATTTGTTTTATAGAAAAACACACAGATGACAGTCTGATTTCCCTTCAGCTGCACAGGCAACAGCATCTGAGGTCAAAAGCCCTCTTGTGCAGAGGAGCCCAAAAGCTGGCTTTTGACAGAGAGCACACTGTTCAGTGACCACTTAATAAGTAGGCCTAATCATTTCTTATTTTTTACAGAATAGGACACAGAAATAACTTATGATTACTTATTTGTTATCTACATTTTACTTTTCATAGTATTTCCAAACGTTTTTTATCGATGTATGAACAAACACAACCATTGAGACACACACTATTAGAGCTTTTTCGTTTTATTTTCTTTATGAATGTAATGCAAAACAATATAGAGTAACAGTGACAAAAAGTGCCAGGGGTTTATGACAATACAGAAAGCACATTATAGAAAAGACCTGAAAAACACACAAGCACTACATCAGAGATACCACGCATTAAGTCCCTTCCCTGCGCTGTAGGCTCCATAGCGCTGCATCACTGCTGCCTCTCGCTAATCTCAAGATGGAGCTGGGGGTAGGTGTTCCATGGCCAGGCTGTCGTTCCCTCTGCCAAGTGTGTACAGGCCAAGATACCTCCATTACTTCAATCACTACATCTTCCGCTGACTTCTATAGGGGGCTGCGTGAACTACTGAAGTAATGCTGTAGAGATAAGTGTCCTTAAACTGGGAAATGGAAATAAAGATTAAGTAAGCATCACTCATTGAAGAAATGCATCACAGTGTCTCTGTCAGCCTGTACAGCAGCGCATGTTTGCCGTAGCCAACATTTATTCAGTGCCAAATTTCCTTGCACAAAGCCATAGCAGATTCTCAAGCCCTCCCATGTTGTTGATTATCTTGTATCCATGTATTAAGAATAATGGTAATGCTTTATTTTAAGTGTCCATTATAAACAATCTATTAACATGTTATGTTATTATTATATGATTAATTTTACAAATTATAAATATATTAGACATTTTTTAACTTTTTTGCTATAATATGTTTTAAGGTATTTAATAACATATTTAATAAAGGGTATAATAACATGACATTTGCACACCGATATCAATCTATTATCATTAACTGCCATGCCAGTTAATTGCTGCTATTATCCATCCATTTTTGAAACCAGTTATCCTGGCGAAGGTCGCCGAGCACTGATCCCTGCAGGCAAAGGGCACAAGGCAGGAATACACCCAGGACGGGACCCCATTCCATCGCTGGGCAACACACACACACACACACACACACGCAGACACACCCACATACAGGGCAATTTAGAGAAGCCAATTAACCTAACCCACATGTCTTTGGACGGTGGGAGGAAACCCACGTGGACACGGGGAAAACATGCAAACTACATAGTATAGCAAAAATGTTTAAATAAAAATGTCTAATATATGTATAATTTGTAATAATCATATAACAATAACATAATCAATAATTTGTTAATAGATTGTTTATAATGGACACTTGTTAGCATAATAACTAATGTATGTTATCTATCTGTATGTAATGCTGTTGTCCTATAAGTCCTTACATTTGTAAACAGGGATTTTTGAAATAACCATTACTTATTTTGTGAAAAAACAGGGAAACAGAAATAAGGAATGAGTAACTATTACTAAAGTAAACTTTACTTATTTTGCAGAAAAAAATAAAACAGTTTATTATTAATATATTGAGGAAACAGTGAAAAAAATAACCATTACTTATTTTTTGAAAAATAAGGAATCTACTTCATAGAGGTTCTGAAATCAGCATACTTCTCATGGCAGGAAGGGAAACTGGAAGCCTTTTGACACATTTCTTGACTTTGATTGAAGATTTTCCAGTATTTTAATCAGACCTCCTGCCAGAATATATTCTGCAGTGGGTTTCAGAATGGGCTGCCAAAACTGCGTAATCTCCTCCACCAACCTTTCCTGGTTTTCCTTTGTTTGGTAAAACTGCATTTATGGAAGATACCCTTACAAAAATAAAATATTTAAAAATATATATTATTCTGAAATATGAAATGTATTTTAATGTATTAATATGTTTTATAAATGTGCATACCATTTTATAATATATGGTGAAAATATACTTTTAAATATCAATTGCAGTTTTAGTATGTCACTTGATACAGAAATATGGTCAAATACACTATATTATACAATACAAATATTGCTTAATATAACTTAAGTATATTCAGAATTATATGTAAACTTGTTTTTAATATATCTATAATTATATGCAAATATACTGTAACATCTACACATGTATTTTATACTAAATATATAAAAATGCATACATATATGTCCCCTTATAATATACATTTAGTATACTGCTAAATACACAACAATCTCATATTGCATGTATTGTATACTGTGAATATATTAGACTGCAAAAATGTTGCATTCTAAATATACTGGTAGAATATATTTGGATAAACTTCCAAACACATGTATACATGAAGTGTAACTTAAAACATTGGGATACTTCAATACTTTAATAGATTTCACTTGGTACTCACTTGGTGTTTGACCCCCTTTTGCCTTCAGAACTGCCTTAATTCTACGTGGCATTGATTCAACAAGGTGCTGAAAGCATTCTTTAGAAATGTTGGCCCATATTGATAGGATAGCATCTTGCAATTGATGGAGATTTGTGGGATGCACATCCAGGGCACAAAGCTCCCGTTCCACCACATCCCACAGATGCTCTATTGGGCTGAGATCTGGTAACTGTGGGGGCCAGTTTAGTACAGTGAACTCATTGTCATGTTCAAGAAACCAATTTGAAATGATTCGACCTTTGTGACATGGTGCATTATCCTGCTGGAAGTAGCCATCAGAGGATGGGTACATGGTGGTCATAAAGGGATGGACATGGTCAGAAACAATGCTCAGGTAGGCCGTGGCATTTAAACGATGCCCAATTGGCACTAAGGGGCATAAAGTGTGCCAAGAAAACATCCCCCACACCATTACACCACCACCACCAGCCTGCACAGTGGTAACAAGGCATGATGGATCCATGTTCTCATTCTGTTTACGCCAAATTCTGACTCTACCATCTGAATGTCTCAACAGAAATCGAGACTCATCAGACCAGGCTTGTGCAAATTGTAGCCTCTTTTTCCTATTTGTAGTGGAGATGAGTGGTACCCGGTGGGGTCTTCTGCTGTTGTAGCCCATCCGCCTCAAGGTTGTACGTGTTGTGGCTTCACAAATGCTTTGCTGCATACCTCGGTTGTAACGAGTGGTTATTTCAGTCAAAGTTGCTCTTCTATCAGCTTGAATCAGTCGGCCCATTCTCCTCTGACCTCTAGCATCAACAAGGCATTGTCGCCCACAGGACTGCCGCATACTGGATGTTTTTCCCTTTTCACACCATTCTTTGTAAACCCTAGACATGGTTGTGCGTGAAAATCCCAGTAACTGAGCAGATTGTGAAATACTCAGACCGGCCCGTCTGGCACCAACAACCATGCCACGCTCAAAATGGCTTAAATCACCTTTCTTTCCCATTCAGACATTCAGTTTGGAGTTCAGGAGATTGTCTTGACCAGGACCACACCCCTAAATGCATTGAAGCAACTGCCATGTGATTGGTTGGTTAGATAATTGCATTAATGAGAAATTGAACAGGTGTTCCTAATAATCCTTTAGGTGAGTGTATAGGGCATGTATTACAGATTCATTCAAAAAGGTCTCACTTTAGATTTGAGGAAACACTATTTACTTGTATCAGCGGTCATTCATTTGTCATTAATAGTTCTTCCAATTTCCGACCTTTTAGTTCCAGAGACCAATGTTTTGGTACCAGCTAAAAAAAACAAAAACAAATGTACATTAATTGGACAAATATGAAATATATAGTTACATGTAAAATATGGCCCAATATACAACGCTACAATTATTACAATTTACTTGCACTGTAATTACACGGTAACAAGAGTGAATTGACCAAGTAGGTTGTGTATAGTTAATTCAATTATTAAATACTAGTATGGATGATGTATGATTACAGAACGAGCTTACATACACTAAACAAGTAGTATGGCTTATTTACATGTAGTGTGTGTTTTTTACTTTACATATTCATGTAAAATGCTGCCAACCTTTGTGATGTTACCGATGACCTTAAACTCACCCCTTCTTAAAGTGTAACCACATGTGGTGATCAGGTGAGGGTCTGCCTCAAGCAGTTGTTTTGTTTCTTACGCCTGGGTGTAGGTACTGGAGAATGGGAGAGTCCTGGCACCGTGGCTTAGTTGGTCAGAGCGCCTGCCTTGTAAACAGGAAACCCTGGGTTCGACGCCCAGCAGTGCCTTGTTTTATGTTGGCCTAGGCAATGGAAAGGAAGTTTCTAAACGCTCAGTACATTTTTGCAAGATGGCCGTCCACAGCAAGCAGCTTAAGGTTACTGTAGCCGCAATCTGGCAAGCTGACCGCCAGAAGTAGAAACAATAACAAGGGGCGGGGGGAAAAGTGGGCCGTCCTTGGGTGGATTCGAACCACCATCCTTTCGGTTAATAGCCAAACACGCTGACCGATTGCGCCACAGAGACAGACAGAGGTGTTGTGGTTGCTGCAGTCGTGCAGTTCCTTCACAGTTGCCAAAAATCATTTCCAGCACACGATTTTCTTTGTCGTTGAATGCAACATACGTGACCATTGGGGGAGCAATAGCAAGCAAGAGAGTTAGATATCGAGAGTCATAGATAGATAGCTAGCTAGATAGATAGATAGATGGATGGATGGACGGCAAGGCAAGCATCTGATTGACAGTGGTCCGTGATCTGCTGTTATGCTACTATGCTACTGACCATTGGGGGAGCGATAGCAAGCAAGAGAGTTAGATATCAAGAGTCATAGATAGATAGATAGATAGATGGATGGACGGCAAGGCAAGCATCTGATTGACAGTGGTCCGTGATCTGCTGTTATGCTACTATGCTACTGACCATTGGGGGAGCGATAGCAAGCAAGAGAGTTAGATATCGAGAGTCATTGATAGATAGATAGATAGATGGATGGATGGATGGACGGCAAGGCAAGCATCTGATTGACAGTGGTCCGTGATCTGCTGTTATGCTACAATGCTACTGACCATTGGGGGAGCGATAGCAAGCAAGAGAGTTAGATATCAAGAGTCATAGATAGATAGATAGATAGATGGATGGACGGCAAGGCAAGCATCTGATTGACAGTGGTCCGTGATCTGCTGTTATGCTACTATGCTACTGACCATTGGGGGAGCGATAGCAAGCAAGAGAGTTAGATATCGAGAGTCATTGATAGATAGATAGATAGATGGATGGATGGATGGACGGCAAGGCAAGCATCTGATTGACAGTGGTCCGTGATCTACTGTTATGCTACAATGCTACTGACCATTGGGGGAGCGATAGCAAGCAAGAGAGTTAGATATCAAGAGTCATAGATAGATAGATAGATAGATAGATGGATGGACGGCAAGGCAAGCATCTGATTGACAGTGGTCCGTGATCTGCTGTTATGCTACAATGCTACTGACCATTGGGGGAGCGATAGCAAGCAAGAGAGTTAGATATCGAGAGTCATAGATAGATAGATAGATAGATGGATGGATGGACGGCAAGGCAAGCATCTGATTGACAGTGGTATGTGATCTGCTGTTATGAAACTATGATACTGACCATTGGGGGAGCGATAGCAAGCAAGAGAGTTAGATATCGAGATTTATAGATAGATAGATAGATAGATAGATGGATGGATGGATGGACGGCAAGGCAAGCATCTGATTGACAGTGGTCTGTGATCTGCTGTTATGCTACTATGCTACTGACCATTGGGGGAGCGATAGCAAGCAAGAGTTAGATATCGAGAGTCATAGATAGATAGATAGATAGATGGATGGATGGACGGCAAGGCAAGCATCTGATTGACAGTGGTCCGTGATCTGCTGTTATGCTACAATGCTACTGACCATTGGGGGAGCGATAGCAAGCAAGAGAGTTAGATATCAAGAGTCATAGATAGATAGATAGATAGATGGATGGACGGCAAGGCAAGCATCTGATTGACAGTGGTCCGTGATCTGCTGTTATGCTACTATGCTACTGACCATTGGGGGAGCAATAGCAAGCAAGAGAGTTAGATATCGAGAGTCATTGATAGATAGATAGATAGATGGATGGATGGATGGACGGCAAGGCAAGCATCTGATTGACAGTGGTCCGTGATCTGCTGTTATGCTACAATGCTACTGACCATTGGGGGAGCGATAGCAAGCAAGAGAGTTAGATATCGAGAGTCATAGATAGATAGATAGATAGATGGATGGATGGACGGCAAGGCAAGCATCTGATTGACAGTGGTATGTGATCTGCTGTTATGAAACTATGATACTGACCATTGGGGGAGCGATAGCAAGCAAGAGAGTTAGATATCGAGATTTATAGATAGATAGATAGATAGATAGATGGATGGATGGATGGACGGCAAGGCAAGCATCTGATTGACAGTGGTCTGTGATCTGCTGTTATGCTACTATGCTACTGACCATTGGGGGAGCGATAGCAAGCAAGAGTTAGATATCGAGAGTCATAGATAGATAGATAGATAGATGGATGGATGGACGGCAAGGCAAGCATCTGATTGACAGTGGTATGTGATCTGCTGTTATGAAACTATGATACTGACCATTGGGGGAGCGATAGCAAGCAAGAGAGTTAGATATCGAGAGTCATAGATAGATAGATAGATAGATAGATAGATAGATAGATAGATAGATAGATAGATAGATGGATGGATGGACGGCAAGGCAAGCATCTGATTGACAGTGGTATGTGATCTGCTGTTATGAAACTATGATACTGACCATTGGGGGAGCGATAGCAAGCAAGAGAGTTAGATATCGAGAGTCATAGATAGATAGATAGATAGATAGATGGATGGATGGATGGACGGCAAGGCAAGCATCTGATTGACAGTGGTCTGTGATCTGCTGTTATGCTACAATGCTACTGACCATTGGGGGAGCGATAGCAAGCAAGAGTTAGATATCGAGAGTCATAGATAGATAGATAGATAGATGGATGGATGGACGGCAAGGCAAGCATCTGATTGACAGTGGTATGTGATCTGCTGTTATGAAACTATGATACTGACCATTGGGGGAGCGATAGCAAGCAAGAGAGTTAGATATCGAGAGTCATAGATAGATAGATAGATAGATGGATGGATGGACGGCAAGGCAAGCATCTGATTGACAGTGGTATGTGATCTGCTGTTATGAAACTATGATACTGACCATTGGGGGAGCGATAGCAAGCAAGAGAGTTAGATATCGAGATTTATAGATAGATAGATAGATAGATAGATGGATGGATGGATGGACGGCAAGGCAAGCATCTGATTGACAGTGGTCTGTGATCTGCTGTTATGCTACTATGCTACTGACCATTGGGGGAGCGATAGCAAGCAAGAGTTAGATATCGAGAGTCATAGATAGATAGATAGATAGATGGATGGATGGACGGCAAGGCAAGCATCTGATTGACAGTGGTCCGTGATCTGCTGTTATGCTACAATGCTACTGACCATTGGGGGAGCGATAGCAAGCAAGAGAGTTAGATATCAAGAGTCATAGATAGATAGATAGATAGATGGATGGACGGCAAGGCAAGCATCTGATTGACAGTGGTCCGTGATCTGCTGTTATGCTACTATGCTACTGACCATTGGGGGAGCAATAGCAAGCAAGAGAGTTAGATATCGAGAGTCATTGATAGATAGATAGATAGATGGATGGATGGATGGACGGCAAGGCAAGCATCTGATTGACAGTGGTCCGTGATCTGCTGTTATGCTACAATGCTACTGACCATTGGGGGAGCGATAGCAAGCAAGAGAGTTAGATATCGAGAGTCATAGATAGATAGATAGATAGATGGATGGATGGACGGCAAGGCAAGCATCTGATTGACAGTGGTATGTGATCTGCTGTTATGAAACTATGATACTGACCATTGGGGGAGCGATAGCAAGCAAGAGAGTTAGATATCGAGATTTATAGATAGATAGATAGATAGATAGATGGATGGATGGATGGACGGCAAGGCAAGCATCTGATTGACAGTGGTCTGTGATCTGCTGTTATGCTACTATGCTACTGACCATTGGGGGAGCGATAGCAAGCAAGAGTTAGATATCGAGAGTCATAGATAGATAGATAGATAGATGGATGGATGGACGGCAAGGCAAGCATCTGATTGACAGTGGTATGTGATCTGCTGTTATGAAACTATGATACTGACCATTGGGGGAGCGATAGCAAGCAAGAGAGTTAGATATCGAGAGTCATAGATAGATAGATAGATAGATAGATAGATAGATAGATAGATAGATAGATAGATAGATAGATAGATAGATAGATAGATGGATGGATGGACGGCAAGGCAAGCATCTGATTGACAGTGGTATGTGATCTGCTGTTATGAAACTATGATACTGACCATTGGGGGAGCGATAGCAAGCAAGAGAGTTAGATATCGAGAGTCATAGATAGATAGATAGATAGATAGATGGATGGATGGATGGACGGCAAGGCAAGCATCTGATTGACAGTGGTCTGTGATCTGCTGTTATGCTACAATGCTACTGACCATTGGGGGAGCGATAGCAAGCAAGAGTTAGATATCGAGAGTCATAGATAGATAGATAGATAGATGGATGGATGGACGGCAAGGCAAGCATCTGATTGACAGTGGTATGTGATCTGCTGTTATGAAACTATGATACTGACCATTGGGGGAGCGATAGCAAGCAAGAGAGTTAGATATCGAGAGTCATAGATAGATAGATAGATAGATAGATGGATGGATGGATGGACGGCAAGGCAAGCATCTGATTGACAGTGGTCTGTGATCTGCTGTTATGCTACAATGCTACTGACCATTGGGGGAGCGATAGCAAGCAAGAGTTAGATATCGAGAGTCATAGATAGATAGATAGATAGATGGATGGATGGACGGCAAGGCAAGCATCTGATTGACAGTGGTATGTGATCTGCTGTTATGAAACTATGATACTGACCATTGGGGGAGCGATAGCAAGCAAGAGAGTTAGATATCGAGAGTCATAGATAGATAGATAGATAGATGGATGGATGGACGGCAAGGCAAGCATCTGATTGACAGTGGTATGTGATCTGCTGTTATGAAACTATGATACTGACCATTGGGGGAGCGATAGCAAGCAAGAGAGTTAGATATCGAGATTTATAGATAGATAGATAGATAGATAGATGGATGGATGGATGGACGGCAAGGCAAGCATCTGATTGACAGTGGTCTGTGATCTGCTGTTATGCTACTATGCTACTGACCATTGGGGGAGCGATAGCAAGCAAGAGTTAGATATCGAGAGTCATAGATAGATAGATAGATAGATGGATGGATGGACGGCAAGGCAAGCATCTGATTGACAGTGGTCCGTGATCTGCTGTTATGCTACAATGCTACTGACCATTGGGGGAGCGATAGCAAGCAAGAGAGTTAGATATCAAGAGTCATAGATAGATAGATAGATAGATGGATGGACGGCAAGGCAAGCATCTGATTGACAGTGGTC
The DNA here is from genome assembly GCF_036373705.1 of Amia ocellicauda. Classification (NCBI taxonomy): domain Eukaryota; kingdom Metazoa; phylum Chordata; class Actinopteri; order Amiiformes; family Amiidae; genus Amia; species Amia ocellicauda. The sequence goes on along the minus strand of NC_089851.1, from coordinate 55,668,463 downwards.
CGTGATCTGCTGTTATGCTACTATGCTACTGACCATTGGGGGAGCAATAGCAAGCAAGAGAGTTAGATATCGAGAGTCATTGATAGATAGATAGATAGATGGATGGATGGATGGACGGCAAGGCAAGCATCTGATTGACAGTGGTCCGTGATCTGCTGTTATGCTACAATGCTACTGACCATTGGGGGAGCGATAGCAAGCAAGAGAGTTAGATATCGAGAGTCATAGATAGATAGATAGATAGATGGATGGATGGACGGCAAGGCAAGCATCTGATTGACAGTGGTATGTGATCTGCTGTTATGAAACTATGATACTGACCATTGGGGGAGCGATAGCAAGCAAGAGAGTTAGATATCGAGATTTATAGATAGATAGATAGATAGATAGATGGATGGATGGATGGACGGCAAGGCAAGCATCTGATTGACAGTGGTCTGTGATCTGCTGTTATGCTACTATGCTACTGACCATTGGGGGAGCGATAGCAAGCAAGAGTTAGATATCGAGAGTCATAGATAGATAGATAGATAGATGGATGGATGGACGGCAAGGCAAGCATCTGATTGACAGTGGTATGTGATCTGCTGTTATGAAACTATGATACTGACCATTGGGGGAGCGATAGCAAGCAAGAGAGTTAGATATCGAGAGTCATAGATAGATAGATAGATAGATAGATAGATAGATAGATAGATAGATAGATAGATAGATAGATAGATAGATAGATAGATAGATAGATGGATGGATGGACGGCAAGGCAAGCATCTGATTGACAGTGGTATGTGATCTGCTGTTATGAAACTATGATACTGACCATTGGGGGAGCGATAGCAAGCAAGAGAGTTAGATATCGAGAGTCATAGATAGATAGATAGATAGATAGATGGATGGATGGATGGACGGCAAGGCAAGCATCTGATTGACAGTGGTCTGTGATCTGCTGTTATGCTACAATGCTACTGACCATTGGGGGAGCGATAGCAAGCAAGAGTTAGATATCGAGAGTCATAGATAGATAGATAGATAGATGGATGGATGGACGGCAAGGCAAGCATCTGATTGACAGTGGTATGTGATCTGCTGTTATGAAACTATGATACTGACCATTGGGGGAGCGATAGCAAGCAAGAGAGTTAGATATCGAGATTCATAGATAGATAGATAGATAGATAGATGGATGGATGGATGGACGGCAAGGCAAGCATCTGATTGACAGTGGTCCGTGAGCTGCTGTTATGCTACAATGCTACTGACCATTGGGGGAGCGATAGCAAGCAAGAGAGTTAGATATCGAGAGTCATAGATAGATAGATGGATGGATGGACGGCAAGGCAAGCATCTGATTGACAGTGGTATGTGATCTGCTGTTATGAAACTATGATACTGACCATTGGGGGAGCGATAGCAAGCAAGAGAGTTAGATATCGAGAGTCATAGATAGATAGATAGATAGATAGATAGATAGATAGATAGATAGATAGATAGATAGATAGATAGATAGATAGATAGATAGATAGATAGATGGATGGATGGACGGCAAGGCAAGCATCTGATTGACAGTGGTATGTGTTCTGCTGTTATGAAACTATGATACTGACCATTGGGGGAGCGATAGCAAGCAAGAGAGTTAGATATCGAGAGTCATAGATAGATAGATAGATAGATAGATGGATGGATGGATGGACGGCAAGGCAAGCATCTGATTGACAGTGGTCTGTGATCTGCTGTTATGCTACTATGCTACTGACCATTGGGGGAGCGATAGCAAGCAAGAGAGTTAGATATCAAGAGTCATCGATAGATAGATAGATAGATGGATGGATGGACGGCAAGGCAAGCATCTGATTGACAGTGGTATGTGATCTGCTGTTATGAAACTATGATACTGACCATTGGGGGAGCGATAGCAAGCAAGAGAGTTAGATATCGAGATTCATAGATAGATAGATAGATAGATAGATGGATGGATGGATGGACGGCAAGGCAAGCATCTGATTGACAGTGGTCCGTGAGCTGCTGTTATGCTACAATGCTACTGACCATTGGGGGAGCGATAGCAAGCAAGAGAGTTAGATATCGAGAGTCATAGATAGATAGATGGATGGATGGACGGCAAGGCAAGCATCTGATTGACAGTGGTATGTGATCTGCTGTTATGAAACTATGATACTGACCATTGGGGGAGCGATAGCAAGCAAGAGAGTTAGATATCGAGAGTCATAGATAGATAGATAGATAGATAGATGGATGGATGGATGGACGGCAAGGCAAGCATCTGATTGACAGTGGTCTGTGATCTGCTGTTATGCTACTATGCTACTGACCATTGGGGGAGCGATAGCAAGCAAGAGAGTTAGATATCAAGAGTCATCGATAGATAGATAGATAGATGGATGGATGGACGGCAAGGCAAGCATCTGATTGACAGTGGTATGTGATCTGCTGTTATGAAACTATGATACTGACCATTGGGGGAGCGATAGCAAGCAAGAGAGTTAGATATCGAGATTCATAGATAGATAGATAGATAGATAGATGGATGGATGGATGGACGGCAAGGCAAGCATCTGATTGACAGTGGTCCGTGAGCTGCTGTTATGCTACAATGCTACTGACCATTGGGGGAGCGATAGCAAGCAAGAGAGTTAGATATCGAGAGTCATAGATAGATAGATAGATAGATGGATGGATGGACGGCAAGGCAAGCATCTGATTGACAGTGGTATGTGATCTGCTGTTATGAAACTATGATACTGACCATTGGGGGAGCGATAGCAAGCAAGAGAGTTAGATATCGAGAGTCATAGATAGATAGATAGATAGATAGATAGATAGATAGATAGATAGATAGATAGATAGATAGATAGATAGATAGATAGATAGATAGATAGATAGATAGATAGATGGATGGATGGACGGCAAGGCAAGCATCTGATTGACAGTGGTATGTGTTCTGCTGTTATGAAACTATGATACTGACCATTGGGGGAGCGATAGCAAGCAAGAGAGTTAGATATCGAGAGTCATAGATAGATAGATAGATAGATAGATGGATGGATGGATGGACGGCAAGGCAAGCATCTGATTGACAGTGGTCTGTGATCTGCTGTTATGCTACTATGCTACTGACCATTGGGGGAGCGATAGCAAGCAAGAGAGTTAGATATCAAGAGTCATAGATAGATAGATAGATAGATAGATGGATGGATGGATGGACGGCAAGGCAAGCATCTGATTGACAGTGGTCTGTGATCTGCTGTTATGCTACAATGCTACTGACCATTGGGGGAGCGATAGCAAGCAAGAGTTAGATATCGAGAGTCATAGATAGATAGATAGATAGATGGATGGATGGACGGCAAGGCAAGCATCTGATTGACAGTGGTATGTGATCTGCTGTTATGAAACTATGATACTGACCATTGGGGGAGCGATAGCAAGCAAGAGAGTTAGATATCGAGATTCATAGATAGATAGATAGATAGATAGATGGATGGATGGATGGACGGCAAGGCAAGCATCTGATTGACAGTGGTCCGTGAGCTGCTGTTATGCTACAATGCTACTGACCATTGGGGGAGCGATAGCAAGCAAGAGAGTTAGATATCGAGAGTCATAGATAGATAGATGGATGGATGGACGGCAAGGCAAGCATCTGATTGACAGTGGTATGTGATCTGCTGTTATGAAACTATGATACTGACCATTGGGGGAGCGATAGCAAGCAAGAGAGTTAGATATCGAGAGTCATAGATAGATAGATAGATAGATAGATAGATAGATAGATAGATAGATAGATAGATAGATAGATAGATAGATAGATAGATGGATGGATGGACGGCAAGGCAAGCATCTGATTGACAGTGGTATGTGTTCTGCTGTTATGAAACTATGATACTGACCATTGGGGGAGCGATAGCAAGCAAGAGAGTTAGATATCGAGAGTCATAGATAGATAGATAGATAGATAGATGGATGGATGGATGGACGGCAAGGCAAGCATCTGATTGACAGTGGTCTGTGATCTGCTGTTATGCTACTATGCTACTGACCATTGGGGGAGCGATAGCAAGCAAGAGAGTTAGATATCAAGAGTCATCGATAGATAGATAGATAGATGGATGGATGGACGGCAAGGCAAGCATCTGATTGACAGTGGTATGTGATCTGCTGTTATGAAACTATGATACTGACCATTGGGGGAGCGATAGCAAGCAAGAGAGTTAGATATCGAGATTCATAGATAGATAGATAGATAGATAGATGGATGGATGGATGGACGGCAAGGCAAGCATCTGATTGACAGTGGTCCGTGAGCTGCTGTTATGCTACAATGCTACTGACCATTGGGGGAGCGATAGCAAGCAAGAGAGTTAGATATCGAGAGTCATAGATAGATAGATGGATGGATGGACGGCAAGGCAAGCATCTGATTGACAGTGGTATGTGATCTGCTGTTATGAAACTATGATACTGACCATTGGGGGAGCGATAGCAAGCAAGAGAGTTAGATATCGAGAGTCATAGATAGATAGATAGATAGATAGATAGATAGATAGATAGATAGATAGATAGATAGATAGATAGATAGATAGATAGATAGATAGATGGATGGATGGACGGCAAGGCAAGCATCTGATTGACAGTGGTATGTGTTCTGCTGTTATGAAACTATGATACTGACCATTGGGGGAGCGATAGCAAGCAAGAGAGTTAGATATCGAGAGTCATAGATAGATAGATAGATAGATAGATGGATGGATGGATGGACGGCAAGGCAAGCATCTGATTGACAGTGGTCTGTGATCTGCTGTTATGCTACTATGCTACTGACCATTGGGGGAGCGATAGCAAGCAAGAGAGTTAGATATCAAGAGTCATCGATAGATAGATAGATAGATGGATGGATGGACGGCAAGGCAAGCATCTGATTGACAGTGGTATGTGATCTGCTGTTATGAAACTATGATACTGACCATTGGGGGAGCGATAGCAAGCAAGAGAGTTAGATATCGAGATTCATAGATAGATAGATAGATAGATAGATGGATGGATGGATGGACGGCAAGGCAAGCATCTGATTGACAGTGGTCCGTGAGCTGCTGTTATGCTACAATGCTACTGACCATTGGGGGAGCGATAGCAAGCAAGAGAGTTAGATATCGAGAGTCATAGATAGATAGATAGATAGATGGATGGATGGACGGCAAGGCAAGCATCTGATTGACAGTGGTATGTGATCTGCTGTTATGAAACTATGATACTGACCATTGGGGGAGCGATAGCAAGCAAGAGAGTTAGATATCGAGAGTCATAGATAGATAGATAGATAGATAGATAGATAGATAGATAGATAGATAGATAGATAGATAGATAGATAGATAGATGGATGGATGGACGGCAAGGCAAGCATCTGATTGACAGTGGTATGTGTTCTGCTGTTATGAAACTATGATACTGACCATTGGGGGAGCGATAGCAAGCAAGAGAGTTAGATATCGAGAGTCATAGATAGATAGATAGATAGATAGATAGATAGATAGATAGATAGATAGATAGATAGATAGATAGATAGATAGATAGATGGATGGATGGACGGCAAGGCAAGCATCTGATTGACAGTGGTATGTGTTCTGCTGTTATGAAACTATGATACTGACCATTGGGGGAGCGATAGCAAGCAAGAGAGTTAGATATCGAGAGTCATAGATAGATAGATAGATAGATAGATGGATGGATGGATGGACGGCAAGGCAAGCATCTGATTGACAGTGGTCTGTGATCTGCTGTTATGCTACTATGCTACTGACCATTGGGGGAGCGATAGCAAGCAAGAGAGTTAGATATCAAGAGTCATCGATAGATAGATAGATAGATGGATGGATGGACGGCAAGGCAAGCATCTGATTGACAGTGGTATGTGATCTGCTGTTATGAAACTATGATACTGACCATTGGGGGAGCGATAGCAAGCAAGAGAGTTAGATATCGAGATTCATAGATAGATAGATAGATAGATAGATGGATGGATGGATGGACGGCAAGGCAAGCATCTGATTGACAGTGGTCCGTGAGCTGCTGTTATGCTACAATGCTACTGACCATTGGGGGAGCGATAGCAAGCAAGAGAGTTAGATATCGAGAGTCATAGATAGATAGATGGATGGATGGACGGCAAGGCAAGCATCTGATTGACAGTGGTATGTGATCTGCTGTTATGAAACTATGATACTGACCATTGGGGGAGCGATAGCAAGCAAGAGAGTTAGATATCGAGAGTCATAGATAGATAGATAGATAGATAGATGGATGGATGGATGGACGGCAAGGCAAGCATCTGATTGACAGTGGTCTGTGATCTGCTGTTATGCTACTATGCTACTGACCATTGGGGGAGCGATAGCAAGCAAGAGAGTTAGATATCAAGAGTCATCGATAGATAGATAGATAGATGGATGGATGGACGGCAAGGCAAGCATCTGATTGACAGTGGTATGTGATCTGCTGTTATGAAACTATGATACTGACCATTGGGGGAGCGATAGCAAGCAAGAGAGTTAGATATCGAGATTCATAGATAGATAGATAGATAGATAGATGGATGGATGGATGGACGGCAAGGCAAGCATCTGATTGACAGTGGTCCGTGAGCTGCTGTTATGCTACAATGCTACTGACCATTGGGGGAGCGATAGCAAGCAAGAGAGTTAGATATCGAGAGTCATAGATAGATAGATAGATAGATGGATGGATGGACGGCAAGGCAAGCATCTGATTGACAGTGGTATGTGATCTGCTGTTATGAAACTATGATACTGACCATTGGGGGAGCGATAGCAAGCAAGAGAGTTAGATATCGAGAGTCATAGATAGATAGATAGATAGATAGATAGATAGATAGATAGATAGATAGATAGATAGATAGATAGATAGATAGATAGATAGATAGATAGATAGATAGATAGATAGATGGATGGATGGACGGCAAGGCAAGCATCTGATTGACAGTGGTATGTGTTCTGCTGTTATGAAACTATGATACTGACCATTGGGGGAGCGATAGCAAGCAAGAGAGTTAGATATCGAGAGTCATAGATAGATAGATAGATAGATAGATGGATGGATGGATGGACGGCAAGGCAAGCATCTGATTGACAGTGGTCTGTGATCTGCTGTTATGCTACTATGCTACTGACCATTGGGGGAGCGATAGCAAGCAAGAGAGTTAGATATCAAGAGTCATAGATAGATAGATAGATAGATAGATGGATGGATGGATGGACGGCAAGGCAAGCATCTGATTGACAGTGGTCTGTGATCTGCTGTTATGCTACAATGCTACTGACCATTGGGGGAGCGATAGCAAGCAAGAGTTAGATATCGAGAGTCATAGATAGATAGATAGATAGATGGATGGATGGACGGCAAGGCAAGCATCTGATTGACAGTGGTATGTGATCTGCTGTTATGAAACTATGATACTGACCATTGGGGGAGCGATAGCAAGCAAGAGAGTTAGATATCGAGATTCATAGATAGATAGATAGATAGATAGATGGATGGATGGATGGACGGCAAGGCAAGCATCTGATTGACAGTGGTCCGTGAGCTGCTGTTATGCTACAATGCTACTGACCATTGGGGGAGCGATAGCAAGCAAGAGAGTTAGATATCGAGAGTCATAGATAGATAGATGGATGGATGGACGGCAAGGCAAGCATCTGATTGACAGTGGTATGTGATCTGCTGTTATGAAACTATGATACTGACCATTGGGGGAGCGATAGCAAGCAAGAGAGTTAGATATCGAGAGTCATAGATAGATAGATAGATAGATAGATAGATAGATAGATAGATAGATAGATAGATAGATAGATAGATAGATAGATAGATGGATGGATGGACGGCAAGGCAAGCATCTGATTGACAGTGGTATGTGTTCTGCTGTTATGAAACTATGATACTGACCATTGGGGGAGCGATAGCAAGCAAGAGAGTTAGATATCGAGAGTCATAGATAGATAGATAGATAGATAGATGGATGGATGGATGGACGGCAAGGCAAGCATCTGATTGACAGTGGTCTGTGATCTGCTGTTATGCTACTATGCTACTGACCATTGGGGGAGCGATAGCAAGCAAGAGAGTTAGATATCAAGAGTCATCGATAGATAGATAGATAGATGGATGGATGGACGGCAAGGCAAGCATCTGATTGACAGTGGTATGTGATCTGCTGTTATGAAACTATGATACTGACCATTGGGGGAGCGATAGCAAGCAAGAGAGTTAGATATCGAGATTCATAGATAGATAGATAGATAGATAGATGGATGGATGGATGGACGGCAAGGCAAGCATCTGATTGACAGTGGTCCGTGAGCTGCTGTTATGCTACAATGCTACTGACCATTGGGGGAGCGATAGCAAGCAAGAGAGTTAGATATCGAGAGTCATAGATAGATAGATGGATGGATGGACGGCAAGGCAAGCATCTGATTGACAGTGGTATGTGATCTGCTGTTATGAAACTATGATACTGACCATTGGGGGAGCGATAGCAAGCAAGAGAGTTAGATATCGAGAGTCATAGATAGATAGATAGATAGATAGATAGATAGATAGATAGATAGATAGATAGATAGATAGATAGATAGATAGATAGATAGATGGATGGATGGACGGCAAGGCAAGCATCTGATTGACAGTGGTATGTGTTCTGCTGTTATGAAACTATGATACTGACCATTGGGGGAGCGATAGCAAGCAAGAGAGTTAGATATCGAGAGTCATAGATAGATAGATAGATAGATAGATGGATGGATGGATGGACGGCAAGGCAAGCATCTGATTGACAGTGGTCTGTGATCTGCTGTTATGCTACTATGCTACTGACCATTGGGGGAGCGATAGCAAGCAAGAGAGTTAGATATCAAGAGTCATCGATAGATAGATAGATAGATGGATGGATGGACGGCAAGGCAAGCATCTGATTGACAGTGGTATGTGATCTGCTGTTATGAAACTATGATACTGACCATTGGGGGAGCGATAGCAAGCAAGAGAGTTAGATATCGAGATTCATAGATAGATAGATAGATAGATAGATGGATGGATGGATGGACGGCAAGGCAAGCATCTGATTGACAGTGGTCCGTGAGCTGCTGTTATGCTACAATGCTACTGACCATTGGGGGAGCGATAGCAAGCAAGAGAGTTAGATATCGAGAGTCATAGATAGATAGATAGATAGATGGATGGATGGACGGCAAGGCAAGCATCTGATTGACAGTGGTATGTGATCTGCTGTTATGAAACTATGATACTGACCATTGGGGGAGCGATAGCAAGCAAGAGAGTTAGATATCGAGAGTCATAGATAGATAGATAGATAGATAGATAGATAGATAGATAGATAGATAGATAGATAGATAGATAGATAGATAGATGGATGGATGGACGGCAAGGCAAGCATCTGATTGACAGTGGTATGTGTTCTGCTGTTATGAAACTATGATACTGACCATTGGGGGAGCGATAGCAAGCAAGAGAGTTAGATATCGAGAGTCATAGATAGATAGATAGATAGATAGATAGATAGATAGATAGATAGATAGATAGATAGATAGATAGATAGATAGATAGATGGATGGATGGACGGCAAGGCAAGCATCTGATTGACAGTGGTATGTGTTCTGCTGTTATGAAACTATGATACTGACCATTGGGGGAGCGATAGCAAGCAAGAGAGTTAGATATCGAGAGTCATAGATAGATAGATAGATAGATAGATGGATGGATGGATGGACGGCAAGGCAAGCATCTGATTGACAGTGGTATGTGTTCTGCTGTTATGAAACTATGATACTGACCATTGGGGGAGCGATAGCAAGCAAGAGAGTTAGATATCGAGAGTCATAGATAGATAGATAGATAGATAGATGGATGGATGGATGGACGGCAAGGCAAGCATCTGATTGACAGTGGTCTGTGATCTGCTGTTATGCTACTATGCTACTGACCATTGGGGGAGCGATAGCAAGCAAGAGAGTTAGATATCAAGAGTCATCGATAGATAGATAGATAGATGGATGGATGGACGGCAAGGCAAGCATCTGATTGACAGTGGTATGTGATCTGCTGTTATGAAACTATGATACTGACCATTGGGGGAGCGATAGCAAGCAAGAGAGTTAGATATCGAGATTCATAGATAGATAGATAGATAGATAGATGGATGGATGGATGGACGGCAAGGCAAGCATCTGATTGACAGTGGTCCGTGAGCTGCTGTTATGCTACAATGCTACTGACCATTGGGGGAGCGATAGCAAGCAAGAGAGTTAGATATCGAGAGTCATAGATAGATAGATAGATAGATGGATGGATGGACGGCAAGGCAAGCATCTGATTGACAGTGGTATGTGATCTGCTGTTATGAAACTATGATACTGACCATTGGGGGAGCGATAGCAAGCAAGAGAGTTAGATATCGAGAGTCATAGATAGATAGATAGATAGATAGATAGATAGATAGATAGATAGATAGATAGATAGATAGATAGATAGATAGATGGATGGATGGACGGCAAGGCAAGCATCTGATTGACAGTGGTATGTGTTCTGCTGTTATGAAACTATGATACTGACCATTGGGGGAGCGATAGCAAGCAAGAGAGTTAGATATCGAGAGTCATAGATAGATAGATAGATAGATAGATAGATAGATAGATAGATAGATAGATGGATGGATGGACGGCAAGGCAAGCATCTGATTGACAGTGGTATGTGTTCTGCTGTTATGAAACTATGATACTGACCATTGGGGGAGCGATAGCAAGCAAGAGAGTTAGATATCGAGAGTCATAGATAGATAGATAGATAGATAGATGGATGGATGGATGGACGGCAAGGCAAGCATCTGATTGACAGTGGTATGTGTTCTGCTGTTATGAAACTATGATACTGACCATTGGGGGAGCGATAGCAAGCAAGAGAGTTAGATATCGAGAGTCATAGATAGATAGATAGATAGATAGATGGATGGATGGATGGACGGCAAGGCAAGCATCTGATTGACAGTGGTCTGTGATCTGCTGTTATGCTACTATGCTACTGACCATTGGGGGAGCGATAGCAAGCAAGAGAGTTAGATATCAAGAGTCATCGATAGATAGATAGATAGATGGATGGATGGACGGCAAGGCAAGCATCTGATTGACAGTGGTATGTGATCTGCTGTTATGAAACTATGATACTGACCATTGGGGGAGCGATAGCAAGCAAGAGAGTTAGATATCGAGATTCATAGATAGATAGATAGATAGATAGATGGATGGATGGATGGACGGCAAGGCAAGCATCTGATTGACAGTGGTCCGTGAGCTGCTGTTATGCTACAATGCTACTGACCATTGGGGGAGCGATAGCAAGCAAGAGAGTTAGATATCGAGAGTCATAGATAGATAGATAGATAGATGGATGGATGGACGGCAAGGCAAGCATCTGATTGACAGTGGTATGTGATCTGCTGTTATGAAACTATGATACTGACCATTGGGGGAGCGATAGCAAGCAAGAGAGTTAGATATCGAGAGTCATAGATAGATAGATAGATAGATAGATAGATAGATAGATAGATAGATAGATAGATAGATAGATAGATAGATAGATAGATAGATAGATAGATGGATGGATGGACGGCAAGGCAAGCATCTGATTGACAGTGGTATGTGTTCTGCTGTTATGAAACTATGATACTGACCATTGGGGGAGCGATAGCAAGCAAGAGAGTTAGATATCGAGAGTCATAGATAGATAGATAGATAGATAGATGGATGGATGGATGGACGGCAAGGCAAGCATCTGATTGACAGTGGTCTGTGATCTGCTGTTATGCTACTATGCTACTGACCATTGGGGGAGCGATAGCAAGCAAGAGAGTTAGATATCAAGAGTCATCGATAGATAGATAGATAGATGGATGGATGGATGGACGGCAAGGCAAGCATCTGATTGACAGTGGTCCGTGATCTGCTGTTATGCTACAATGCTACTGACCATTGGGGGAGCGATAGCAAGCAAGAGAGTTAGATATCAAGAGTCATAGATAGATAGATAGATAGATGGATGGATGGATGGACGGCAAGGCAAGCATCTGATTGACAGTGGTCCGTGATCTGCTGTTATGCTACTATGCTACTGACCATTGGGGGAGCGATAGCAAGCAAGAGAGTTAGATATCAAGAGTCATCGATAGATAGATAGATAGATGGATGGATGGATGGACGGCAAGGCAAGCATCTGATTGACAGTGGTCCGTGATCTGCTGTTATGCTACAATGCTACTGACCATTGGGGGAGCGATAGCAAGCAAGAGAGTTAGATATCAAGAGTCATAGATAGATAGATAGATAGATGGATGGATGGACGGCAAGGCAAGCATCTGATTGACAGTGGTCCGTGATCTGCTGTTATGCTACTATGATACTGACCATTGGGGGAGCGATAGCAAGCAAGAGAGTTAGATATCGAGAGTCATTGATAGATAGATAGATAGATGGATGGATGGATGGACGGCAAGGCAAGCATCTGATTGACAGTGGTCCGTGATCTGCTGTTATGCTACAATGCTACTGACCATTGGGGGAGCGATAGCAAGCAAGAGAGTTAGATATCAAGAGTCATAGATAGATAGATAGATAGATGGATGGATGGACGGCAAGGCAAGCATCTGATTGACAGTGGTCCGTGATCTGCTGTTATGCTACTATGCTACTGACCATTGGGGGAGCGATAGCAAGCAAGAGAGTTAGATATCAAGAGTCATCGATAGATAGATAGATAGATGGATGGATGGATGGACGGCAAGGCAAGCATCTGATTGACAGTGGTCCGTGATCTGCTGTTATGCTACAATGCTACTGACCATTGGGGGAGCGATAGCAAGCAAGAGAGTTAGATATCAAGAGTCATAGATAGATAGATAGATAGATGGATGGACGGCAAGGCAAGCATCTGATTGACAGTGGTCCGTGATCTGCTGTTATGCTACTATGCTACTGACCATTGGGGGAGCAATAGCAAGCAAGAGAGTTAGATATCGAGAGTCATTGATAGATAGATAGATAGATGGATGGATGGATGGACGGCAAGGCAAGCATCTGATTGACAGTGGTCCGTGATCTGCTGTTATGCTACAATGCTACTGACCATTGGGGGAGCGATAGCAAGCAAGAGAGTTAGATATCAAGAGTCATAGATAGATAGATAGATAGATGGATGGATGGACGGCAAGGCAAGCATCTGATTGACAGTGGTCCGTGATCTGCTGTTATGCTACTATGCTACTGACCATTGGGGGAGCGATAGCAAGCAAGAGAGTTAGATATCAAGAGTCATCGATAGATAGATAGATAGATGGATAGATGGACGGCAAGGCAAGCATCTGATTGACAGTGGTCCGTGATCTGCTGTTATGCTACTATGCTACTGACCATTGAGGGAGCGATAGCAAGCAAGAGAGTTAGATATCGAGAGTCATAGATAGATAGATAGATAGATGGATGGATGGATGGACGGCAAGGCAAGCACCTGATTGACAGTGGTCCGTGATCTGCTGTTATGCTACTATGCTACTGACCATTGGGGGAGCGATAGCAAGCAAGAGAGTTAGATATCAAGAGTCATAGATAGATAGATAGATAGATGGATGGACGGCAAGGCAAGCATCTGATTGACAGTGGTCCGTGATCTGCTGTTATGCTACTATGCTACTGACCATTGGGGGAGCAATAGCAAGCAAGAGAGTTAGATATCGAGAGTCATTGATAGATAGATAGATAGATGGATGGATGGATGGACGGCAAGGCAAGCATCTGATTGACAGTGGTCCGTGATCTGCTGTTATGCTACAATGATACTGACCATTGGGGGAGCGATAGCAAGCAAGAGAGTTAGATATCAAGAGTCATAGATAGATAGATAGATAGATGGATGGATGGACGGCAAGGCAAGCATCTGATTGACAGTGGTCCGTGATCTGCTGTTATGCTACTATGCTACTGACCATTGGGGGAGCGATAGCAAGCAAGAGAGTTAGATATCAAGAGTCATCGATAGATAGATAGATAGATGGATAGATGGACGGCAAGGCAAGCATCTGATTGACAGTGGTCCGTGATCTGCTGTTATGCTACTATGCTACTGACCATTGAGGGAGCGATAGCAAGCAAGAGAGTTAGATATCGAGAGTCATAGATAGATAGATAGATAGATGGATGGATGGATGGACGGCAAGGCAAGCACCTGATTGACAGTGGTCCGTGATCTGCTGTTATGCTACTATGCTACTGACCATTGGGGGAGCGATAGCAAGCAAGAGAGTTAGATATCAAGAGTCATAGATAGATAGATAGATAGATGGATGGACGGCAAGGCAAGCATCTGATTGACAGTGGTCCGTGATCTGCTGTTATGCTACTATGCTACTGACCATTGGGGGAGCAATAGCAAGCAAGAGAGTTAGATATCGAGAGTCATTGATAGATAGATAGATAGATGGATGGATGGATGGACGGCAAGGCAAGCATCTGATTGACAGTGGTCCGTGATCTGCTGTTATGCTACAATGATACTGACCATTGGGGGAGCGATAGCAAGCAAGAGAGTTAGATATCAAGAGTCATAGATAGATAGATAGATAGATGGATGGATGGACGGCAAGGCAAGCATCTGATTGACAGTGGTCCGTGATCTGCTGTTATGCTACAATGCTACTGACCATTGGGGGAGCGATAGCAAGCAAGAGAGTTAGATATCAAGAGTCATAGATAGATAGATAGATAGATGGATGGACGGCAAGGCAAGCATCTGATTGACAGTGGTCCGTGATCTGCTGTTATGCTACTATGCTACTGACCATTGGGGGAGCAATAGCAAGCAAGAGAGTTAGATATCGAGAGTCATTGATAGATAGATAGATAGATGGATGGATGGATGGACGGCAAGGCAAGCATCTGATTGACAGTGGTCCGTGATCTGCTGTTATGCTACAATGCTACTGACCATTGGGGGAGCGATAGCAAGCAAGAGAGATAGATATCAAGAGTCATAGATAGATAGATAGATAGATGGATGGATGGACGGCAAGGCAAGCATCTGATTGACAGTGGTCCGTGATCTGCTGTTATGCTACTATGCTACTGACCATTGGGGGAGAGATAGCAAGCAAGAGAGTTAGATATCAAGAGTCATCTATAGATAGATAGATAGATGGATGGATGGACGGCAAGGCAAGCATCTGATTGACAGTGGTCCGTGATCTGCTGTTATGCTACTATGCTACTGACCATTGAGGGAGCGATAGCAAGCAAGAGAGTTAGATATCGAGAGTCATAGATAGATAGATAGATAGATAGATGGATGGATGGATGGACGGCAAGGCAAGCACCTGATTGACAGTGGTCCGTGATCTGCTGTTATGCTACTATGCTACTGACCATTGGGGGAGCGATAGCAAGCAAGAGAGTTAGATATTGAGAGTCATAGATAGATAGATAGATGGATGGATGGACGGCAAGGCAAGCATCTGATTGACAGTGGTCCGTGATCTGCTGTTATGCTACAATGCTACTGACCATTGGGGGAGCGATAGCAAGCAAGAGAGTTAGATATCAAGAGTCATAGATAGATAGATAGATAGATGGATGGACGGCAAGGCAAGCATCTGATTGACAGTGGTCCGTGATCTGCTGTTATGCTACTATGCTACTGACCATTGGGGGAGCAATAGCAAGCAAGAGAGTTAGATATCGAGAGTCATTGATAGATAGATAGATAGATGGATGGATGGATGGACGGCAAGGCAAGCATCTGATTGACAGTGGTCCGTGATCTGCTGTTATGCTACAATGCTACTGACCATTGGGGGAGCGATAGCAAGCAAGAGAATTAGATATCAAGAGTCATAGATAGATAGATAGATAGATGGATGGATGGATGGACGGCAAGGCAAGCATCTGATTGACAGTGGTCCGTGATCTGCTGTTATGCTACTATGCTACTGACCATTGGGGGAGCGATAGCAAGCAAGAGAGTTAGATATCAAGAGTCATCGATAGATAGATAGATAGATGGATAGATGGACGGCAAGGCAAGCATCTGATTGACAGTGGTCCGTGATCTGCTGTTATGCTACTATGCTACTGACCATTGAGGGAGCGATAGCAAGCAAGAGAGTTAGATATCGAGAGTCATAGATAGATAGATAGATAGATAGATGGATGGATGGATGGACGGCAAGGCAAGCACCTGATTGACAGTGGTCCGTGATCTGCTGTTATGCTACTATGCTACTGACCATTGGGGGAGCGATAGCAAGCAAGAGAGTTAGATATCAAGAGTCATAGATAGATAGATAGATAGATGGATGGACGGCAAGGCAAGCATCTGATTGACAGTGGTCCGTGATCTGCTGTTATGCTACTATGCTACTGACCATTGGGGGAGCAATAGCAAGCAAGAGAGTTAGATATCGAGAGTCATTGATAGATAGATAGATAGATGGATGGATGGATGGACGGCAAGGCAAGCATCTGATTGACAGTGGTCCGTGATCTGCTGTTATGCTACAATGATACTGACCATTGGGGGAGCGATAGCAAGCAAGAGAGTTAGATATCAAGAGTCATAGATAGATAGATAGATAGATGGATGGATGGACGGCAAGGCAAGCATCTGATTGACAGTGGTCCGTGATCTGCTGTTATGCTACAATGCTACTGACCATTGGGGGAGCGATAGCAAGCAAGAGAGTTAGATATCAAGAGTCATAGATAGATAGATAGATAGATGGATGGACGGCAAGGCAAGCATCTGATTGACAGTGGTCCGTGATCTGCTGTTATGCTACTATGCTACTGACCATTGGGGGAGCAATAGCAAGCAAGAGAGTTAGATATCGAGAGTCATTGATAGATAGATAGATAGATGGATGGATGGATGGACGGCAAGGCAAGCATCTGATTGACAGTGGTCCGTGATCTGCTGTTATGCTACAATGCTACTGACCATTGGGGGAGCGATAGCAAGCAAGAGAGATAGATATCAAGAGTCATAGATAGATAGATAGATAGATGGATGGATGGACGGCAAGGCAAGCATCTGATTGACAGTGGTCCGTGATCTGCTGTTATGCTACTATGCTACTGACCATTGGGGGAGAGATAGCAAGCAAGAGAGTTAGATATCAAGAGTCATCGATAGATAGATAGATAGATGGATGGGTGGACGGCAAGGCAAGCATCTGATTGACAGTGGTCCGTGATCTGCTGTTATGCTACTATGCTACTGACCATTGAGGGAGCGATAGCAAGCAAGAGAGTTAGATATCGAGAGTCATAGATAGATAGATAGATAGATAGATGGATGGATGGATGGACGGCAAGGCAAGCACCTGATTGACAGTGGTCCGTGATCTGCTGTTATGCTACTATGCTACTGACCATTGGGGGAGCGATAGCAAGCAAGAGAGTTAGATATTGAGAGTCATAGATAGATAGATAGATGGATGGATGGACGGCAAGGCAAGCATCTGATTGACAGTGGTCCGTGATCTGCTGTTATGCTACAATGCTACTGACCATTGGGGGAGCGATAGCAAGCAAGAGAGTTAGATATCAAGAGTCATAGATAGATAGATAGATAGATGGATGGACGGCAAGGCAAGCATCTGATTGACAGTGGTCCGTGATCTGCTGTTATGCTACTATGCTACTGACCATTGGGGGAGCAATAGCAAGCAAGAGAGTTAGATATCGAGAGTCATTGATAGATAGATAGATAGATGGATGGATGGATGGACGGCAAGGCAAGCATCTGATTGACAGTGGTCCGTGATCTGCTGTTATGCTACAATGCTACTGACCATTGGGGGAGCGATAGCAAGCAAGAGAATTAGATATCAAGAGTCATAGATAGATAGATAGATAGATGGATGGATGGATGGACGGCAAGGCAAGCATCTGATTGACAGTGGTCCGTGATCTGCTGTTATGCTACTATGCTACTGACCATTGGGGGAGCGATAGCAAGCAAGAGAGTTAGATATCAAGAGTCATAGATAGATAGATAGATAGATGGATGGATGGACGGCAAGGCAAGCATCTGATTGACAGTGGTCCGTGATCTGCTGTTATGCTACTATGCTACTGACCATTGGGGGAGCGATAGCAAGCAAGAGAGTTAGATATCAAGAGTCATCGATAGATAGATAGATAGATGGATAGATGGACGGCAAGGCAAGCATCTGATTGACAGTGGTCCGTGATCTGCTGTTATGCTACTATGCTACTGACCATTGAGGGAGCGATAGCAAGCAAGAGAGTTAGATATCGAGAGTCATAGATAGATAGATAGATAGATGGATGGATGGATGGACGGCAAGGCAAGCACCTGATTGACAGTGGTCCGTGATCTGCTGTTATGCTACTATGCTACTGACCATTGGGGGAGCGATAGCAAGCAAGAGAGTTAGATATCAAGAGTCATAGATAGATAGATAGATAGATGGATGGACGGCAAGGCAAGCATCTGATTGACAGTGGTCCGTGATCTGCTGTTATGCTACTATGCTACTGACCATTGGGGGAGCAATAGCAAGCAAGAGAGTTAGATATCGAGAGTCATTGATAGATAGATAGATAGATGGATGGATGGATGGACGGCAAGGCAAGCATCTGATTGACAGTGGTCCGTGATCTGCTGTTATGCTACAATGATACTGACCATTGGGGGAGCGATAGCAAGCAAGAGAGTTAGATATCAAGAGTCATAGATAGATAGATAGATAGATGGATGGATGGACGGCAAGGCAAGCATCTGATTGACAGTGGTCCGTGATCTGCTGTTATGCTACAATGCTACTGACCATTGGGGGAGCGATAGCAAGCAAGAGAGTTAGATATCAAGAGTCATAGATAGATAGATAGATAGATGGATGGACGGCAAGGCAAGCATCTGATTGACAGTGGTCCGTGATCTGCTGTTATGCTACTATGCTACTGACCATTGGGGGAGCAATAGCAAGCAAGAGAGTTAGATATCGAGAGTCATTGATAGATAGATAGATAGATGGATGGATGGATGGACGGCAAGGCAAGCATCTGATTGACAGTGGTCCGTGATCTGCTGTTATGCTACAATGCTACTGACCATTGGGGGAGCGATAGCAAGCAAGAGAGATAGATATCAAGAGTCATAGATAGATAGATAGATAGATGGATGGATGGACGGCAAGGCAAGCATCTGATTGACAGTGGTCCGTGATCTGCTGTTATGCTACTATGCTACTGACCATTGGGGGAGAGATAGCAAGCAAGAGAGTTAGATATCAAGAGTCATCGATAGATAGATAGATAGATGGATGGATGGACGGCAAGGCAAGCATCTGATTGACAGTGGTCCGTGATCTGCTGTTATGCTACTATGCTACTGACCATTGAGGGAGCGATAGCAAGCAAGAGAGTTAGATATCGAGAGTCATAGATAGATAGATAGATAGATAGATGGATGGATGGATGGACGGCAAGGCAAGCACCTGATTGACAGTGGTCCGTGATCTGCTGTTATGCTACTATGCTACTGACCATTGGGGGAGCGATAGCAAGCAAGAGAGTTAGATATTGAGAGTCATAGATAGATAGATAGATGGATGGATGGACGGCAAGGCAAGCATCTGATTGACAGTGGTCCGTGATCTGCTGTTATGCTACAATGCTACTGACCATTGGGGGAGCGATAGCAAGCAAGAGAGTTAGATATCAAGAGTCATAGATAGATAGATAGATAGATGGATGGACGGCAAGGCAAGCATCTGATTGACAGTGGTCCGTGATCTGCTGTTATGCTACTATGCTACTGACCATTGGGGGAGCAATAGCAAGCAAGAGAGTTAGATATCGAGAGTCATTGATAGATAGATAGATAGATGGATGGATGGATGGACGGCAAGGCAAGCATCTGATTGACAGTGGTCCGTGATCTGCTGTTATGCTACAATGCTACTGACCATTGGGGGAGCGATAGCAAGCAAGAGAATTAGATATCAAGAGTCATAGATAGATAGATAGATAGATGGATGGATGGATGGACGGCAAGGCAAGCATCTGATTGACAGTGGTCCGTGATCTGCTGTTATGCTACTATGCTACTGACCATTGGGGGAGCGATAGCAAGCAAGAGAGTTAGATATCAAGAGTCATCGATAGATAGATAGATAGATGGATAGATGGACGGCAAGGCAAGCATCTGATTGACAGTGGTCCGTGATCTGCTGTTATGCTACTATGCTACTGACCATTGAGGGAGCGATAGCAAGCAAGAGAGTTAGATATCGAGAGTCATAGATAGATAGATAGATAGATAGATGGATGGATGGATGGACGGCAAGGCAAGCACCTGATTGACAGTGGTCCGTGATCTGCTGTTATGCTACTATGCTACTGACCATTGGGGGAGCGATAGCAAGCAAGAGAGTTAGATATCAAGAGTCATAGATAGATAGATAGATAGATGGATGGACGGCAAGGCAAGCATCTGATTGACAGTGGTCCGTGATCTGCTGTTATGCTACTATGCTACTGACCATTGGGGGAGCAATAGCAAGCAAGAGAGTTAGATATCGAGAGTCATTGATAGATAGATAGATAGATGGATGGATGGATGGACGGCAAGGCAAGCATCTGATTGACAGTGGTCCGTGATCTGCTGTTATGCTACAATGATACTGACCATTGGGGGAGCGATAGCAAGCAAGAGAGTTAGATATCAAGAGTCATAGATAGATAGATAGATAGATGGATGGATGGACGGCAAGGCAAGCATCTGATTGACAGTGGTCCGTGATCTGCTGTTATGCTACAATGCTACTGACCATTGGGGGAGCGATAGCAAGCAAGAGAGTTAGATATCAAGAGTCATAGATAGATAGATAGATAGATGGATGGACGGCAAGGCAAGCATCTGATTGACAGTGGTCCGTGATCTGCTGTTATGCTACTATGCTACTGACCATTGGGGGAGCAATAGCAAGCAAGAGAGTTAGATATCGAGAGTCATTGATAGATAGATAGATAGATGGATGGATGGATGGACGGCAAGGCAAGCATCTGATTGACAGTGGTCCGTGATCTGCTGTTATGCTACAATGCTACTGACCATTGGGGGAGCGATAGCAAGCAAGAGAGATAGATATCAAGAGTCATAGATAGATAGATAGATAGATGGATGGATGGACGGCAAGGCAAGCATCTGATTGACAGTGGTCCGTGATCTGCTGTTATGCTACTATGCTACTGACCATTGGGGGAGAGATAGCAAGCAAGAGAGTTAGATATCAAGAGTCATCGATAGATAGATAGATAGATGGATGGGTGGACGGCAAGGCAAGCATCTGATTGACAGTGGTCCGTGATCTGCTGTTATGCTACTATGCTACTGACCATTGAGGGAGCGATAGCAAGCAAGAGAGTTAGATATCGAGAGTCATAGATAGATAGATAGATAGATAGATGGATGGATGGATGGACGGCAAGGCAAGCACCTGATTGACAGTGGTCCGTGATCTGCTGTTATGCTACTATGCTACTGACCATTGGGGGAGCGATAGCAAGCAAGAGAGTTAGATATTGAGAGTCATAGATAGATAGATAGATGGATGGATGGACGGCAAGGCAAGCATCTGATTGACAGTGGTCCGTGATCTGCTGTTATGCTACAATGCTACTGACCATTGGGGGAGCGATAGCAAGCAAGAGAGTTAGATATCAAGAGTCATAGATAGATAGATAGATAGATGGATGGACGGCAAGGCAAGCATCTGATTGACAGTGGTCCGTGATCTGCTGTTATGCTACTATGCTACTGACCATTGGGGGAGCAATAGCAAGCAAGAGAGTTAGATATCGAGAGTCATTGATAGATAGATAGATAGATGGATGGATGGATGGACGGCAAGGCAAGCATCTGATTGACAGTGGTCCGTGATCTGCTGTTATGCTACAATGCTACTGACCATTGGGGGAGCGATAGCAAGCAAGAGAATTAGATATCAAGAGTCATAGATAGATAGATAGATAGATGGATGGATGGATGGACGGCAAGGCAAGCATCTGATTGACAGTGGTCCGTGATCTGCTGTTATGCTACTATGCTACTGACCATTGGGGGAGCGATAGCAAGCAAGAGAGTTAGATATCAAGAGTCATCGATAGATAGATAGATAGATGGATAGATGGACGGCAAGGCAAGCATCTGATTGACAGTGGTCCGTGATCTGCTGTTATGCTACTATGCTACTGACCATTGAGGGAGCGATAGCAAGCAAGAGAGTTAGATATCGAGAGTCATAGATAGATAGATAGATAGATAGATAGATGGATGGATGGATGGATGGCAAGGCAAGCACCTGATTGACAGTGGTCCGTGATCTGCTGTTATGCTACTATGCTACTGACCATTGGGGGAGCGATAGCAAGCAAGAGAGTTAGATATTGAGAGTCATAGATAGATAGATGGATGGATGGACGGCAAGGCAAGCATCTGATTGACAGTGGTCCGTGATCTGCTGTTATGCTACTATGCTACTGACCATTGGGGGAGCGATAGCAAGCAAGAGAGTTAGATATCAAGAGTCATAGATAGATAGATAGATAGATGGATGGACGGCAAGGCAAGCATCTGATTGACAGTGGTCCGTGATCTGCTGTTATGCTACTATGCTACTGACCATTGGGGGAGCGATAGCAAGCAAGAGAGTTAGATATCAAGAGTCATCGATAGATAGATAGATAGATGGATGGATGGATGGACGGCAAGGCAAGCATCTGATTGACAGTGGTCCGTGATCTGCTGTTATGCTACAATGCTACTGACCATTTGGGGAGCGATAGCAAGCAAGAGAGTTAGATATCAAGAGTCATAGATAGATAGATAGATAGATGGATGGATGGATGGACGGCAAGGCAAGCATCTGATTGACAGTGGTCCGTGATCTGCTGTTATGCTACTATGCTACTGACCATTGGGGGAGCGATAGCAAGCAAGAGAGTTAGATATCAAGAGTCATCGATAGATAGATAGATAGATGGATAGATGGACGGCAAGGCAAGCATCTGATTGACAGTGGTCCGTGATCTGCTGTTATGCTACAATGCTACTGACCATTGAGGGAGCGATAGCAAGCAAGAGAGTTAGATATCGAGAGTCATAGATAGATAGATAGATAGATAGATGGATGGATGGATGGATGGCAAGGCAAGCACCTGATTGACAGTGGTCCGTGATCTGCTGTTATGCTACTATGCTACTGACCATTGGGGGAGCGATAGCAAGCAAGAGAGTTAGATATTGAGAGTCATAGATAGATAGATAGATAGATGGATGGATGGATGGACGGCAAGGCAAGCACCTGATTGACAGTGGTCCGTGATCTGCTGTTATGCTACTATGCTACTGACCATTGGGGGAGCGATAGCAAGCAAGAGAGTTAGATATCAAGAGTCATAGATAGATAGATAGATAGATGGATGGACGGCAAGGCAAGCATCTGATTGACAGTGGTCCGTGATCTGCTGTTATGCTACTATGCTACTGACCATTGGGGGAGCAATAGAAAGCAAGAGAGTTAGATATCGAGAGTCATTGATAGATAGATAGATAGATGGATGGATGGATGGACGGCAAGGCAAGCATCTGATTGACAGTGGTCCGTGATCTGCTGTTATGCTACAATGATACTGACCATTGGGGGAGCGATAGCAAGCAAGAGAGTTAGATATCAAGAGTCATAGATAGATAGATAGATAGATGGATGGATGGACGGCAAGGCAAGCATCTGATTGACAGTGGTCCGTGATCTGCTGTTATGCTACAATGCTACTGACCATTGGGGGAGCGATAGCAAGCAAGAGAGTTAGATATCAAGAGTCATAGATAGATAGATAGATAGATGGATGGACGGCAAGGCAAGCATCTGATTGACAGTGGTCCGTGATCTGCTGTTATGCTACTATGCTACTGACCATTGGGGGAGCAATAGCAAGCAAGAGAGTTAGATATCGAGAGTCATTGATAGATAGATAGATAGATGGATGGATGGATGGACGGCAAGGCAAGCATCTGATTGACAGTGGTCCGTGATCTGCTGTTATGCTACAATGCTACTGACCATTGGGGGAGCGATAGCAAGCAAGAGAGATAGATATCAAGAGTCATAGATAGATAGATAGATAGATGGATGGATGGACGGCAAGGCAAGCATCTGATTGACAGTGGTCCGTGATCTGCTGTTATGCTACTATGCTACTGACCATTGGGGGAGAGATAGCAAGCAAGAGAGTTAGATATCAAGAGTCATCGATAGATAGATAGATAGATGGATGGATGGACGGCAAGGCAAGCATCTGATTGACAGTGGTCCGTGATCTGCTGTTATGCTACTATGCTACTGACCATTGAGGGAGCGATAGCAAGCAAGAGAGTTAGATATCGAGAGTCATAGATAGATAGATAGATAGATAGATGGATGGATGGATGGACGGCAAGGCAAGCACCTGATTGACAGTGGTCCGTGATCTGCTGTTATGCTACTATGCTACTGACCATTGGGGGAGCGATAGCAAGCAAGAGAGTTAGATATTGAGAGTCATAGATAGATAGATAGATGGATGGATGGACGGCAAGGCAAGCATCTGATTGACAGTGGTCCGTGATCTGCTGTTATGCTACAATGCTACTGACCATTGGGGGAGCGATAGCAAGCAAGAGAGTTAGATATCAAGAGTCATAGATAGATAGATAGATAGATGGATGGACGGCAAGGCAAGCATCTGATTGACAGTGGTCCGTGATCTGCTGTTATGCTACTATGCTACTGACCATTGGGGGAGCAATAGCAAGCAAGAGAGTTAGATATCGAGAGTCATTGATAGATAGATAGATAGATGGATGGATGGATGGACGGCAAGGCAAGCATCTGATTGACAGTGGTCCGTGATCTGCTGTTATGCTACAATGCTACTGACCATTGGGGGAGCGATAGCAAGCAAGAGAATTAGATATCAAGAGTCATAGATAGATAGATAGATAGATGGATGGATGGATGGACGGCAAGGCAAGCATCTGATTGACAGTGGTCCGTGATCTGCTGTTATGCTACTATGCTACTGACCATTGGGGGAGCGATAGCAAGCAAGAGAGTTAGATATCAAGAGTCATCGATAGATAGATAGATAGATGGATAGATGGACGGCAAGGCAAGCATCTGATTGACAGTGGTCCGTGATCTGCTGTTATGCTACTATGCTACTGACCATTGAGGGAGCGATAGCAAGCAAGAGAGTTAGATATCGAGAGTCATAGATAGATAGATAGATAGATAGATAGATGGATGGATGGATGGATGGCAAGGCAAGCACCTGATTGACAGTGGTCCGTGATCTGCTGTTATGCTACTATGCTACTGACCATTGGGGGAGCGATAGCAAGCAAGAGAGTTAGATATTGAGAGTCATAGATAGATAGATGGATGGATGGACGGCAAGGCAAGCATCTGATTGACAGTGGTCCGTGATCTGCTGTTATGCTACTATGCTACTGACCATTGGGGGAGCGATAGCAAGCAAGAGAGTTAGATATCAAGAGTCATAGATAGATAGATAGATAGATGGATGGACGGCAAGGCAAGCATCTGATTGACAGTGGTCCATGATCTGCTGTTATGCTACTATGCTACTGACCATTGGGGGAGCGATAGCAAGCAAGAGAGTTAGATATCAAGAGTCATCGATAGATAGATAGATAGATGGATGGATGGATGGATGGACGGCAAGGCAAGCATCTGATTGACAGTGGTCCGTGATCTGCTGTTATGCTACAATGCTACTGACCATTTGGGGAGCGATAGCAAGCAAGAGAGTTAGATATCAAGAGTCATAGATAGATAGATAGATAGATGGATGGATGGATGGACGGCAAGGCAAGCATCTGATTGACAGTGGTCCGTGATCTGCTGTTATGCTACTATGCTACTGACCATTGGGGGAGCGATAGCAAGCAAGAGAGTTAGATATCAAGAGTCATCGATAGATAGATAGATAGATGGATAGATGGACGGCAAGGCAAGCATCTGATTGACAGTGGTCCGTGATCTGCTGTTATGCTACAATGCTACTGACCATTGAGGGAGCGATAGCAAGCAAGAGAGTTAGATATCGAGAGTCATAGATAGATAGATAGATAGATAGATGGATGGATGGATGGATGGCAAGGCAAGCACCTGATTGACAGTGGTCCGTGATCTGCTGTTATGCTACTATGCTACTGACCATTGGGGGAGCGATAGCAAGCAAGAGAGTTAGATATTGAGAGTCATAGATAGATAGATGGATGGATGGACGGCAAGGCAAGCATCTGATTGACAGTGGTCCGTGATCTGCTGTTATGCTACTATGCTACTGACCATTGGGGGAGCGATAGCAAGCAAGAGAGTTAGATATCAAGAGTCATCGATAGATAGATAGATAGATGGATGGATGGACGGCAAGGCAAGCATCTGATTGACAGTGGTCCGTGATCTGCTGTTATGCTACTTTGCTACTGACCATTGAGGGAGCGATAGCAAGCAAGAGAGTTAGATATCGAGAGTCATAGATAGATAGATAGATAGATAGATGGATGGATGGATGGACGGCAAGGCAAGCACCTGATTGACAGTGGTCCGTGATCTGCTGTTATGCTACTATGCTACTGACCATTGGGGGAGCGATAGCAAGCAAGAGAGTTAGATATCAAGAGACATAGATACATAGATAGATAGATGGATTGATGGATGGACGGCAAGGCAAGCATCTGATTGACAGTGGTCCGTGATCTGCTGTTATGCTACTATGCTACTGACCATTGGGGGAGCGATAGCAAGCAAGAGAGTTAGATATCAAGAGTCATAGATAGATAGATAGATAGATAGATGGATGGACGGCAAGGCAAGCATCTGATTGACAGTGGTCCGTGATCTGCTGTTATGCTACTATGCTACTGACCATTGGGGGAGCGATAGCAAGCAAGAGAGTTAGATATCGAGAGTCATTGATAGATAGATAGATAGATGGATGGACGGCAAGGCAAGCATCTGATTGACAGTGGTCCGTGATCTGCTGTTATGCTACTATGCTACTGACCATTGGGGGAGCGATAGCAAGCAAGAGAGTTAGATATCAAGAGTCATAGATAGATAGATAGATAGATGGATGGACGGCAAGGCAAGCATCTGATTGACAGTGGTCCGTGATCTGCTGTTATGCTACTATGCTACTGACCATTGGGGGAGCGATAGCAAGCAAGAGAGTTAGATATCAAGAGTCATCGATAGATAGATAGATAGATGGATGGATGGATGGACGGCAAGGCAAGCATCTGATTGACAGTGGTCCGTGATCTGCTGTTATGCTACAATGCTACTGACCATTTGGGGAGCGATAGCAAGCAAGAGAGTTAGATATCAAGAGTCATAGATAGATAGATAGATAGATGGATGGATGGATGGACGGCAAGGCAAGCATCTGATTGACAGTGGTCCGTGATCTGCTGTTATGCTACTATGCTACTGACCATTGGGGGAGCGATAGCAAGCAAGAGAGTTAGATATCAAGAGTCATCGATAGATAGATAGATAGATGGATAGATGGACGGCAAGGCAAGCATCTGATTGACAGTGGTCCGTGATCTGCTGTTATGCTACAATGCTACTGACCATTGAGGGAGCGATAGCAAGCAAGAGAGTTAGATATCGAGAGTCATAGATAGATAGATAGATAGATAGATGGATGGATGGATGGATGGCAAGGCAAGCACCTGATTGACAGTGGTCCGTGATCTGCTGTTATGCTACTATGCTACTGACCATTGGGGGAGCGATAGCAAGCAAGAGAGTTAGATATTGAGAGTCATAGATAGATAGATAGATAGATAGATGGATGGATGGATGGACGGCAAGGCAAGCACCTGATTGACAGTGGTCCGTGATCTGCTGTTATGCTACTATGCTACTGACCATTGGGGGAGCGATAGCAAGCAAGAGAGTTAGATATCAAGAGTCATAGATAGATAGATAGATAGATGGATGGACGGCAAGGCAAGCATCTGATTGACAGTGGTCCGTGATCTGCTGTTATGCTACTATGCTACTGACCATTGGGGGAGCAATAGCAAGCAAGAGAGTTAGATATCGAGAGTCATTGATAGATAGATAGATAGATGGATGGATGGATGGACGGCAAGGCAAGCATCTGATTGACAGTGGTCCGTGATCTGCTGTTATGCTACAATGCTACTGACCATTGGGGGAGCGATAGCAAGCAAGAGAGTTAGATATCAAGAGTCATAGATAGATAGATAGATAGATGGATGGACGGCAAGGCAAGCATCTGATTGATAGTGGTCCGTGATCTGCTGTTATGCTACTATGCTACTGACCATTGGGGGAGCAATAGCAAGCAAGAGAGTTAGATATCGAGAGTCATAGATAGATAGATAGATGGATGGATGGACGGCAAGGCAAGCACCTGATTGACAGTGGTCCGTGATCTGCTGTTATGCTACTATGCTACTGACCATTGGGGGAGCGATAGCAAGCAAGAGAGTTAGATATCAAGAGACATAGATACATAGATAGATAGATGGATTGATGGATGGACGGCAAGGCAAGCATCTGATTGACAGTGGTCCGTGATCTGCTGTTATGCTACTATGCTACTGACCATTGGGGGAGCGATAGCAAGCAAGAGAGTTAGATATCAAGAGTCATAGATAGATAGATAGATAGATGGATGGACGGCAAGGCAAGCATCTGATTGACAGTGGTCCGTGATCTGCTGTTATGCTACTATGCTACTGACCATTGGGGGAGCGATAGCAAGCAAGAGAGTTAGATATCGAGAGTCATTGATAGATAGATAGATAGATGGATGGATGGATGAACGGCAAGGCAAGCATCTGATTGACAGTGGTCCGTGATCTGCTGTTATGCTACAATGCTACTGACCATTGGGGGAGCGATAGCAAGCAAGAGAGTTAGATATCAAGAGTCATAGATAGATAGATAGATGGATGGATGGACGGCAAGGCAAGCATCTGATTGACAGTGGTCCGTGATCTGCTGTTATGCTACTATGCTACTGACCATTGGGGGAGCGATAGCAAGCAAGAGAGTTAGATATCAAGAGTCATCGAAAGATAGATAGATAGATGGATGGATGGACGGCAAGGCAAGCATCTGATTGACAGTGGTCCGTGATCTGCTGTTATGCTACTATGCTACTGACCATTGAGGGAGAGATAGCAAGCAAGAGAGTTAGATATCGAGAGTCATAGATAGATAGATAGATAGATGGATGGATGGACGGCAAGGCAAGCATCTGATTGACAGTGGTCCGTGATCTGCTGTTATGCTACAATGCTACTGACCATTGGGGGAGCAATAGCAAGCAAGAGAGTTAGATATCAAGAGTCATAGATAGATAGATAGAAAGATGGATGGACGGCAAGGCAAGCATCTGATTGACAGTGGTCCGTGATCTGCTGTTATGCTACAATGCTACTGACCATTGGGGGAGCAATAGCAAGCAAGAGAGTTAGATATCGAGAGTCATTGATAGATAGATAGATAGATGGATGGACGGCAAGGCAAGCATCTGATTGACAGTGGTCCGTGATCTGCTGTTATGCTACAATGCTACTGACCATTGGGGGAGCAATAGCAAGCAAGAGAGTTAGATATCGAGAGTCATTGATAGATAGATAGATAGATGGATGGATGGATGGACGGCAAGGCAAGCATCTGATTGACAGTGGTCCGTGATCTGCTGTTATGCTACAATGCTACTGACCATTGGGGGAGCGATAGCAAGGAAGAGAGTTAGATATCAAGAGTCATAGATAGATAGATAGATAGATGGATGGATGGATGGACGGCAAGGCAAGCATCTGATTGACAGTGGTCCGTGATCTGCTGTTATGCTACTATGCTACTGACCATTGGGGGAGCGATAGCAAGGAAGAGAGTTAGATATCAAGAGTCATAGATAGATAGATAGATGGATGGATGGACGGCAAGGCAAGCATCTGATTGACAGTGGTCCGTGATCTGCTGTTATGCTACTATGCTACTGACCATTGGGGGAGCGATAGCAAGCAAGAGAGTTAGATATCAAGAGTCATAGATAGATAGATAGATAGATGGATGGACGGCAAGGCAAGCATCTGATTGACAGTGGTCCGTGATCTGCTGTTATGCTACAATGCTACTGACCATTGGGGGAGCAATAGCAAGCAAGAGAGTTAGATATCGAAAGTCATTGATAGATAGATAGATAGATGGATGGATGGATGGACGGCAAGGCAAGCATCTGATTGACAGTGGTCCCTGATCTGCTGTTATGCTACAATGCTACTGACCATTGGGGGAGCGATAGCAAGCAAGAGAGTTAGATATCAAGAGTCATCGATAGATAGATAGATAGATGGATGGATGGACGGCAAGGCAAGCATCTGATTGACAGTGGTCCGTGATCTGCTGTTATGCTACTATGCTACTGACCATTGGGGGAGCGATAGCAAGCAAGAGAGTTAGATAGCGAGTCATAGATAGATAGATAGATAGATAGATGGATGGATGGACGGCAAGGCAAGCACCTGATTGACAGTGGTCCGTGATCTGCTGTTATGCTACTATGCTACTGACCATTGGGGGAGCGATAGCAAGCAAGAGAGTTAGATATTGAGAGTCATAGATAGATAGATGGATGGATGGACGGCAAGGCAAGCATCTGATTGACAGTGGTCCGTGATTTGCTGTTATGCTACAATGCTACTGACCAATGGGGGAGCGATAGCAAGCAAGAGAGTTAGATATTGAGAGTCATAGATAGATAGATAGATAGATGGATGGATGGATGGACGGCAAGGAAAGCACCTGATTGACAGTGGTCCGTGAAATAAACAATGTTAGAACAGTGTATGAATAACACTATAGACACTATAGAATGATAGAATAATGCTTGTGTGTATGTTTGTGTGTGTGCGTTTAAGCTTAATGACGTGGCATTCTCATATATGTAACGCCTGCTAACCTGATAATAAAATATTATATACACATGAATTATGTTTATATGTAGTTAATAAATCCATACATACAAACACCATTGTTTATCAGGCGTTAGATTTTTTATTCAGCACACACAAAAACCAAATAAACTAAAACAGTGAAACACCACTGATAATGTTCTTTGACATACAAACACAATAATAATAATAATAATAATAATAATAATAATAATAATAATACATTTTTTATTATCAGAATCACACAAGGATTTAACATTTTACAGATAACATCAATGTATGTATTTCTATAGCCTATATATAAACAAACAACAACCAAAATAATAATACAAAAAATAAAACCATGAGGACCCGCTTTACAGAGACAGCCATGGTAATTTCCCAAACAGCCGATGCTTTTTAGCTCTCTGGTCTCTTTGTGGTGTTTCGGGTGGGGCAGCCGCCCCCTCCATCGGAATATCAAAGTCTGGTCCAGGAGAAATAGGATTTCTCTGTATAGACATAGAACTGTCTCTAGTAGGTGTTGTTTTCAGTTTCTCCAACACCTCCCTGTTTATTCTGTTAGACAGTACCGAACCGGGGATGTTAATCTCCGCCATCGCCATCATAAAACTGCCCCAGCCTTTGGGGGCTCTTCCTGTGGCCAGCGTGTGCGGCTGTGTGACAGCCCTAACCAGATCAATCACATGAGACCCACGAACAGGGCCCCCCTTGTACACAAATTCCCCATTCTCATTCCAGCTAGCTATAGAATTGTTGGACACCATTTCGGCATTTTTATTTTGCTTTTGTGGGATAGCGTCTAAAATTTAATCGAAAACAGGCTCTGTGTGCGGTTTTTCGGCCGGGGTATCGGTGTCAGGCATCTGCAAAGTCAAAGTGGCTTTTTCAGATTCTGCCTGCCACGTCAGGGCCAAGTACCTCTGCAGCGCTTTGTCATATTCACCCAATTGAGAGCTTTGCAGAATATCTTTCATTTCACCATCCAATTTATATGTGGCTATTTTTCTGATGTCATGTTCAACTGGAAAGTCCTCTTTAATTTGGCCCATCTGTTTCTGAGGTACTAGATACATTTTCTCAGTGAATTGCATTTTCATCTGGTCAGTAAGCCGGTAATGAGGGGAATGGCAATACTTAGCAAATTACCGATAAACCCCCCAGACTGATTCAATAGATTTCTCTTTCTCTTAACAGACACTGTCTTTTTACTAAGTGTTTTTATAATGTGGCCACTTTTCTTGAGTTTCTGAAATTGTTTAGCGCTCAAGCGGATGTTTCCTTTCAGTGTATTTAGAGCGATTTCTGACACGGCCTGTACCAGGTCGCTTCCAGTGGCGCACAGAATGGCCTTGTTGCGGCTTGGCTTTAACCAGCAGCTGCAGGAGAGCCAGTTTTCTCTTCATACGCAGTGACATACTGACAGCCAGAGTCACAGACAGCAAATGTGCTCAACGCTGGAAAACCAGCGGCTTTTACTTTCTTTGTTTTTTAAACACATAAACCACCGGGATGTCAGGGGGGAAAAGACCCGTCCTTAAACGGTATTCATCAGGGGTCTTTGACATGACATCGACAAATAAGTATCCGAAATACTTCTTGGTGGCATCTTCAAAAGCTTCCAAAAAATATTGAGATTTGCCTGGATACATCTGTCGAGCTAACGTTGTAATCTGTAATTTATCTCTCGGTCTTTTGCAGTATTCTCATCTCAAAGTGCCAGTCACGTTTAACACGTACTATCCGCGGTTGCCGCAGTGCAATATCTTTTATTTCACCATTTGCACCAGCCTACTTATCCGCATAGTCAAGTATCAAATCTTTTAGGCTATCGAAATTAATTTTCTCACTATTAGCCACGTTTAATGTGATACCCTTTACCTTGATACAGGCTTTCCCTCCTGAGAGCTTATATCCATAGGATTTAGGTCCTGTTGCAACAAACTCTGTAATGTGCTGATCCGGAGGCAGCTCACTTGTCAATTGACCCAGATAATCTCCTAACTTGGGGTCCCACTGTCCTGGCCTGCTTACATAAATGATTGAATCAGTGTCATAATACAAACAACGACCTTGTAATGAATCCAGAAGAGAGTACAGTTCTAACCTAGCATAGGCGGTGGTGAAACTGGCAATACAAATATTTACATTTGAAAGCTGTGTGTAGTGCTCTTTTCCCCGTTTCCAGGTGACACAGGCACATAAAATCATCGTCATCGTCAATAAAATCACAAGACGAGACCTCGTGGTATGGGGCAAACACGTATTTAAATAATTCGTTGGGGTCTCTCACAATACTGGTGTTTTGTAAATCTGGTCGTTGTCCAAATTTTCCCCATAAAGAATTCAAAAACAGTTTTGAAATCTGTCTTTTGGCCGGATTCTTAGTAATGTTGTAATGGTCCAAGTGTACCCCCTCTCTGTCATGATACTCTCTGATGTAGTGTTCACGGTCTGTGTCATTTTTGCACCACTGGGGGTAGCCTGAATCTTCTTGTTTGCCTTTTAAATGCGTTTTAATATATTCACTAAACAACGTGTTGGTCGAGTGCTTAAAGTGCCAGATCTCGTATATTTCTGCTATTCTGTAACCCTTATCTACAGCAGACAGCAGCTCTGGCATGCACCAGACACCGGTAAGCGCTCTCTGCTCGTCGCTGTTTGTTCAGGGGGAGCCCTGCTGGGTGTCAGCGCACGTCCGACAGAGTGTAAAGAACAGTTTTTTACCAACTCTGGTCGGTAGCACAGGGAAAAATAACCTTCTAGGAGGGTAAACTTTGACTTTTGCGAGCCCAAAGTAATTTTGTAAATCTTCAAAGCCCTCGCATATTATATCCGGGTGACCAACGGGGTACAATTTGGTTTTATTTACAAACGGGTACAGACTGGTGAAATCATAGTAACGGAGTTCCTAGCCAGGTTTTGGTTGATAATACAGGGTCACTGCATTCGTCCACCCACCGAATAGAGACTCCCTGGGGTCTAAAGGCGCTGGTAACTGTGATTCGGAAATAAATGCCCTAACATCCTGGTCTTCATTCAGCATTGTCTTCCATTTGTGTTCCCACATCACTTTAACATCAAACCCTTGTAATTTTAAGAATTCGGTTTTATACATTGTCTTTTGATATAGCCAGCCGAATGTTGTTTTTGTCACACTGTTAACGTCATTTTCGCTATAACAGGTATCGCAACCATGAAAAAAACATCCATGGTACTCAAAAGCAGTGTACACACCGTTTATTACTGCAAAACCATCTAGATAGTACGGGCCAAATTTATGCTCACCACCCAGCTTTAGTGCGTGTTGTATACTGATGTTGTCTGTGTGTTCAGTATACATGAGCCACTGAATAGCGGGGGTCGAGAACCGCTTTTTCTGGTTGTGATAATTGTCGTGCGGGACTAATGCTATGGTCTGCGGTCTGAGAAACATGTACCGGTACATGGTCATACACACAGAGGCTAATGTGATGTACTGAAACGGGTCAAGACTGACTTTAATCAGGTCTGAATCAGGGTCAGACGGAAACTTCAGACGTATCTGCTCTGTCATACTTAATATCTCGTTTCTAAATGTAGTACAAGCTTGTCTCAGTATGTCCACGTCCTGTGTACAATACCGCTTCAATTCATCGAGTTTGTGCTCATCGTACCATTCCTGAAACTGTGTTTTATCAGCACCCATCATGTAGTCTACCCCGTAAAATTGTTCAGCGGGTAAGGGTCCTACATAATTTTGGTTTGCGACCGTGTTAAAGAAGTGTGGGAAATGGCCTTTCTCACCCTCAAACCCCATTGCTTTTGGCATATTGCTCAGTTTCAGAGGCAAGAAATGTAATGAATCAATGAACCTGATGTTCAGAGCGGTCACTGTCATGCACATAATTTTACCTCCTTGTGTGATGAAGTGTGTAGCAACCTTTTCACGTATGAGCTCTCTAATGACCAAGTAGTTATCATAGCCTTTACCATTGTGTGAAATAAAAGTGTAGTTTTTAAAACACGTGTCAATGAAACATTTCACAAAGTCAGATAAGCAAGAATCCCCATAAAACTCCCATGTGCGTTTGTTGTTTATGTGTGAGGCATAAACATAATTTGGGATGTGTGTCCTGTTTCTTGCATGCATTCAAAATCAAAGAAAATGTATTTTTCCGATTGTTTGGGGATGTTTATTACGCTCATGTAGCATACATGATTGTCAGGTGTCTGGATAACACTTTTACAGCACGGAAAGAGCTTTTCTTCGCAAGTGTGCATTATTGGGAGAAAAGTCCGGCACTCTGTACAGTAAAAGTGTTGAACACACTGAATCTCTTTGGTGGCAGCTTTAGCCTTGTGTCTCCTGAGACAGAAACCACCTCTACAGAATATTTTACATACATCGCATCTGGTGATGGTCTCTTTAACCTCAAAACAGTGGGGGTCTAAACACGCTCTGCACAAATTCCGACACGTGTGACTATTTTTATGCCCATATACTGCGTGGCAATAATCACAGAAATAGTTAACACCTATAAATGTTCTGATGTTTAAAACCCCGTAGTAATGCTGTTTGTGAAGTAAAACAAACATCTGTGCATTCTTTCCCTTTCCACAGGCGGTACACACTGGCGGCAAAACATAAATTGTTACCTTGGTGTTTGAAATCAGTGAGGCATGCCCTTTTCTTGTCTATTATCTTGCAAAACAAAATACCTTTTATACGTCTCTGTACCCCACCTTGCATATTAGGATTTCGGTGTGACTTTGCAGTAAATTAGCTATGCTCTCTAGGAAATCTGTTTCATCCAGCTCCCCCAAATGTTGCCTCCTCTAACAGAAAGCATTATTTACCCCGAGCTCAGTCTAAGCTGTACAAAATCATTAGGACCCACATTGTGTGATATTTCATTTAACAGCCCTTGCACAGCACCAGTACGATTCTACCAGATCCAGATTCACAAACCTGAATTCTTCATAAAACTCCATTCCCCGGAACCTGTTAAGTTCCCGGTCATAGTGACGAATACGCTCCAAAAACACCCGAGGCGGGACCCCGCCATCACCACACTCAACCATTTGTTCAGCATTTTCATTATTCACCTCTAACATTGCTACATCACCACCCCCAATCTGATTATCATTATTATTCGCTTCTAATGCTTACCCATCAGACACGTGCAAATCTATATATTCCTGAATTTCCAAGTCTGGTTGGTTATTATTATCAGCTTCTAATGCTAATTCATCAGACACAATCAAATCAATATATTCCTGAATTTCCAAGTTTGCTGGGTGGTCATCAACCGCCACTGTGCTGTAATGGTGTCTGTGATCCTGCTAATTGTGACACATCCATTCTAGATTTAAGCCTACGCAGCATTCTTTTGGCTACATTAATATTCTTTATCAGTACTGCCGTGATACGTGCAGACCGAGTGTCTTTGTGTCTTACTTGTTTCATTATTTGTTAATTGCGGTTTTCACTCACAGTGTGACGATTCAGCAAACTCGATGTTATACCCTTTTTGTTTTACCACATTTGTCAAAACATGTATTTTTCTATGAGCTGTGTGTAAATCTTCTACCAGTTGCCAACAAATGTGACATATTTTACTAAACAACAGGGCCCTAGAATCATCAGAGGTCTGAATGCCTGTACAGGGTATTTGTTCACCTGACCTGTCTATCTCTTTATGCACACTCGGAGTGGGGTTAACTGTGCTATTTGTCTGCTTACCTCTTTTTACAGTAGCGGGCTGTCTTACTGCGTGCTTTTCTCTGAAACATGCACTCTACCTTCAAGATGGTTTAGTGACTTGTTAGAAAGTGTGGATGAGAAAGTAATGCAAATAGTTGAGAAGGTTATAAAAAACAAGGCTTATCAAGTGTTTTACAAACATAAATAAAATACTGTTTGTGCCTGCTCTGCTTTTCTGTGCAATAAGACATTATATTAATTCATATATTTTTTCAGAGAAAGAAACCCCCGGGGCCCCTGGAATTACGTTTACGTATGTTTGAGGAATCTATGTTTGAAGATGTCATCCTCACTCTAATAGCTCACAAGTTTGGTGATTTGTATGATACTGGTAATTCTGATGTGAAATCGCTAGTTGCTGATGTTGAAAAAACAGTGGCGTCCCTCCCCAATGTGCTCAAGAGAATGCTGTATAAAGAGACACATCCTGGTGAATCTGCTTTTACATCTGTCCAAAAAGTTCTGCAGAGTTCTTTTGGAAATACTATCCCTATCATGACCAAACCCAATTTCTACACTGTGCTAGACAGAATAGTGTCACTGCCCTGGCCAATAAACAAGTAGAGGGAGTAGCTAGTGCAGTACAGTTCAGTTGTTTCTTCCTGGCTGCTGTAGGTGTTGGGGAAGCGGGATCATTGGTCACCCGAGTCAGTATCTAATCTCACTGTCTACATCTGACTTGATGCCTTGTTGTCATTTTTAGAGCTGTCACAATAAAATATTGACATTGAAATATATTTTACTGAGTCTCATATTTTGAATGTCTATACCTTTTCTTTCTCTTTTATTTTTCCAACACTGTACCACCCCAAAAATAATCATAAAACATATAACCTAAAATCATCACACGCACATCACTAAACACAGTTTAAAATACTTTTTTATTAAAACTTTATGTTGTTGTTCTCTTTTTATTTTAATGTATTTTATTTTGCTAACAACTTATCATAACAAACCTAATCATAAAACATAACCTAACACAAATAATAATAAGTTTAAACTCTTAAACATTACACACACACACACATACACCATCAGGGTGAGATGGCAGTAAACACTTGTCAAGATGACCTGTGCCCTTTCCAAAATGCCTGTCATCCTAACAAGATGGAGGTCATCCAAACAAGATGGCTGTCATACTAACAAGATGGAGGTCATCCAAACAAGATGGCTGACAGGAGAGGGTCAAAGGGTAAAACCTGTATCCTAACAAGTTGGCTGACTGGAGAGGATCAAAGGGTACAGGGTAAGGAGGGGCTTCCTGGCCCGTGGGGCTTTTGGGTAAGGAGGGGCTTCCTGGCCCGTGGGGCTTCTGGGTAAGGCGGGGCTTCCCAGCCCATGGGGCTTCTGGGTAGGGGTGGGGCCACCTGACACTTTGACATAAAGTGCCATCATTACTACTCATAAGCGCAATATGTACAATATCTTTCCCGTTCCTGAGAAAACTATGTTTGAAAACTGTAATTTTTTGCCTGGACTACAATCAAGATGGCTACCAAACCATGTGACATTATGCCGCCATTTTGCAATCTAGTGACCATGCCATAGACCCCTACATCCATTCAAAGTCTGGTGACTTTTTAGACTGCGGTTCAAAAGTTATAGGCATTTGAACATATTCTGGTGGAAGAGAAGAAAAAATAAGTATAATAATAATAATAATGACCAGTGACCACCACATTGCTTATGGGATCAATTCTGTCAAGTAACAATCAGTCCAATACATTCTAACATAGTTCCATACTGCACCATATGCATTTATTTGCAACTTGACCATCTCTGAAATTTGATTGGCTCATGGCGGCCATTTTGTTTTCTCAATCAACTTGCCTTGAACAAATCTGATAGAGGAGCTAGCCAAGGTCATGTGTACAAAATTTCATATCAATCAGACCAACCATTTCGGAGATGAAGATCTTTGAAGATTCTTGGCCAATCCAATATGGCTGCCAAACCATATGACTTATTGACTTGTTTTGAACAAATCTGAATTTAGGCCATAACATAACATCACACACCAAGTTTCACATCTGTCCCGTCTGCGGTTTCGGAGAAGAAGATTTTTGTATATTTTCCAAAATGTGTCACTTAAGCCACTATGGCCACCAGACCATGTGACATATGGCCTCCATATTGAATATGGCATAGTACTACATAGCCATCTATCACTGTATGAAGTTTCATGAGTTTTCATCAAGCATTGGTTTTTATAGGCTTTTGAAAAGATACTGCTGAAAAATAATAATCCTAACAATAACAATAGGGTTCCAGCAACTTCGTTGCTTGGCCCCCAACTTTTGAGGCTTCCAGGTGCTTGGAGTCGAGAAATGTATGGCTTCAGACTCATAAAAATATGAATCAGATGAAGACACATGTTGACAACAATTGTTGCTTAAAGGTTTTGGTAAGTAGAGTATTCAAGGTCAAGTTCCCCCTCTTGTGGTCTAATATTTTAAGGAACAAGCCATTTCAATCTCAATAAACCATCTACACTTATTTGATTGAAATGTATCAATTTAATTACATTAGTAGTACCATCAATACTTCTAATATCATAATATAGTAGTAAACACTTTATTCTCTAAGTTTCATTTTGTGTACTTTAAAACACAATCTAACCATTTAAGTAGCTTTAGATTGCTGCTGCTCTCCATTTTTCCATTTACCTTCTCAAGCTTATTTAGTTGCATACCTGGTGTTTCATATAGTTATCACGTTGATTTCTGATGTATGCGTTATATATATTTACAGCTGGAAAAGCAAAGTATATCACTAAGGAGCAAATAGCTCCAATTAGTTTTTACTATTGCGCCTGACCGAGTATGTCCGTATGTCCGTATGTTGTCTTATGTTCAACTCTATAGATCCAGCGATTAAATTATCCATTACAGAAATTATCCATTAGGACAAGGCACATCAGGAGGTCTGTGCAATAGGAACAGTCTGGACACCATTTTAAGTTCCGAACGGAATTAACGTCTTTACTATCTACATATTTATTTATTTATTTATACATTGTTTTTTTTTTTTTTTTTTTTTTTACATTTTGGCACAAATTATCCTCCATACTATCCATGACAAAATTAAACATAAATACATGGAGAAAGTAATAAATACATGAATTAATGTGGAAATAAATAGATGGATAAATAAACAGATTTTGAATTAAATACAATAATAAATAAATCTCCATGTATTTATTAGAACATGTATTTATTTATTTCAACATTTATTTATTATTTTCACTGTGAATTTCTTTTAAATTTTAATTACAGTGAAAATAATCAATACATTAATACATAAATACATGTTCAAATGGACATTTATTTATGTCAACACTACTACATTTATTCATTTATTTATGTAATGTGAAGCAATTCAAGTAATGAATAAACAATGTATTTGCTAAAATAAGTTTTGCTTAAACTTTAAGGGGAACTGCACCACAATTTTATCTTAATTCTGTTATTTGTATAAATTGTTTTAAATATAGCAATGTCACAAATGTCTGAAGTGAAGATATATTTATTAATATGATTTTCTTAAGGAATAGGTGGCCATTTTCTCTCCACCAGACCCTCGGTAACAGTCTGTACTAGTATGTGCAAGACCTGTAGGCAATACAAAGTAAAAGCATAATAATAATGATGATATTATTTATAACTAGAATGCTAAAGTTCCATGAGAAACATTGTGGAAGTACAGTAAGCAGTATGTTTCAGTGTACATGTAATATATTAAGTACTATAGTACATCACAAGGTACTACAGTAAACTATAGTATACAACAGGGTAGTTCAATATTTGTCTAAGTACCGTAGGAGGCACTATAGTACATTACAAGATACTATAGTATATCACGTAACAAGAGTATACTATAGTATAACAGTGTACTATCGTATGTCACACATTATTCAGTATACCATAGTATAAAAGTTTAGTGTGGTATACAACAGTGTCCTACAGTATTTGTTGTACTACTGTAGTAAGTACTATAGTATAATTGTATTGTTTTATTGTCTATCTTAATTGTAGTTTTAATATTTAATTAACTATATTTTCTTGTAAAGAGCTTTGCGATACACTATGAAATTTCCATGGAATCCGAATGTGTTCAATTTCGTTGGATTTCATGAAATCCGAATGCATGAAATTGCATGATTTAATTAGGTGAATACAGATTAAATCGTGATGCAATTGCATGCTATATAAAGGGTGTTTGGGAGCGAGACTACATGGTGATGTTTTGAGTTTTGAAAGAGAAAAGCAAGATCAAGAGTGTAAATATGTATAGGAATATTTAGTTATGGCAGCTTCTGCCATGCTGTACATTGGCAAAAAGAAGATGGCTTCACTCACATCTATGCAAGTGTACACTCAGTATTTGTTGCAGAAATTAATGAAAGCAATACTAGTTTCAGTACTGTACTTCGCAAAAACATATTTGCATATTTGTTCAAAACTTGTACTTTAATATTTTTGCGATATCTAACACTGATAGTCCTACATTGTTTCATGTGTGCATGTATTTAAACAAAACAAAAACAAACAAAAAACAACATTGTTCTCTTTTCTTTGCTAAAACTATTTTTGTTACATTGAATCAGGGGTATGCATACATCTGGAAGGCACACTATATGTAATGGTAAGTTACAACAACATAAATGACACAGTATATATATATATATATATATATATATATATATATATATATATATATATAATCATCACAGTATAGTTCTTAAAAGATCATTTATCAAGCAGATTTAAACAAATTAAAAATGTCTATTATAATGACTGGCTAGTATACAGTACGCACTAGAAGCATCGACATTTCAAACTACCTACAAGAGCCAAAACTATAGTATAATAATGATCAAATAAAAAACTTTATTTGCGTTTATGCAGCTAAAATGCTGTAGGCATATTTAATACATATATTTAGGAAAAGTCAGGAATTGGTATCCATAGTGTATTCAGGAACACATAGTAATTCAAATTAAATCAGTCAAACTGACCAGCCGTGCACTTCTAGAGTTAAATTATAAAGGCAAATCATGCAAAAGATCACATCACGTGTACAGTATCAGCACACAAACTACAGGGTCACAAGCCGCTAATGGGAAACTAAACTTTGGATTCAAACTCGATTTGTAAGGAAATATTGAAGACAAGGAAAGGTTTTCTGTTTCATTTGCATGCAATGCTTTTCTTACAAGAGCAGTGTAGTTTACAGTATAATTTGTGAGCACCCATTTGCTGTAGCAATTATAATTTAGTTTGCTTATTATAATGATTTGGTGTTTTTTAAATATATATTCCTATATATATATATATATATATTTTACCATTCATGTTACAGCGTTGTTTTTATTTTAATAAGTGCCCGATTAATCAGCAATTGCCCATTGATTAACCGATCAAATATTTGAATGGACTGACAGCCTTAATATATATGTGTGTGTGTTATTGTAATGAAATGTATGGTTTGTATTATTATTAGCAACTGTACGCTATCCAAAACAGAGGTATGGAATATTTTGCTTTAAACAGCTTAAAAAGAAAAATATGTGAACAAAGACCAATCAAGGCTAACTTACCAGTATACAAAATAACATTTATAAATATAAATGTAAAACTTTTTGAAGAGCCGGTATTAATGTTTTGTATAAACTGTATAATGTTTTATATTAATGATTGAAAAACATGTCAACAGAGCCAATTGTATTAATTGTCAAGCAAGCAAATTTTAGCAAGGCTGTTCTGACACTCCCAGCATCTCCTTCAAGATTTCTGTGGCTAATCTGTGGCTGGAGAGGTCACCTCATCATTATTGATCAACAGTTGCTTTGAGAACTATGAGACCAGACCTCTGCCAGTAGATCAAAGGAAGCCATCTTGATATGTTTATTCATTTATTTACAGTAGTTTACAATTAAGATTAAACATAAATTAGTACATTTTGTGCACCCCCAATTCCTAATATGAGGGGCAAAGCTAACGAACTGAGCTTCCGTCCCTCAGTCCCAACAGCTTTCATATGATATTATTTTAATATAGTGATACAACATTTTGTGACATTCCTGTTTTGGATGCCCTATTTTTCAAGTTTGATTGTAATACATGACTGTTATTAAAGTTTTAACTTAGAGTTACAGACTACATTTGCTGGGCACATCTAAAGACTAGCAAAAATTTATATTTGGATTTCGTTTTGTGAAAATTACTTCACGCTGGGGAATGATTTATTGCAGGATTTACATATGGTAAGAACAGTATAATTATTAATACTATGTATGTGTAACAACGGAGATAAAGTGCTCAGTTTAATTTATTTAAAAATGTGTTATGCTAATTTAGGTAAGGTAGCTGGGGTTTATTAGGGTGTGTGCAGGGGTTTTAGAGTTGGTGACCACGTGTGCGGAGCAACACCTGGAACTGTGTGAACTTCTTCTGGGCAAGAGGCGCGTAGTTTTTTTCTTCAATAAATCTAGCAGCAAGTAAGAAAGCGATTTGTGGGCTATTTGTTTTCCCCCGCTGAAAATACTACATTGGCATCAGAAATGAGGATGGACACTTACGGCTCCTGGCCAGCAGACAGGGGAGGAGGGGGCGCAGGCCAGAGACTCCAGCTCTTCAGGCAGTGCCTCGCAGCCAAGCGTGAGCGGCAGATAAACCGGCAGTGTGTACAGTGTCGGTCTGCTGTGTATCGCTGTTTCAATAATTAAATTATTATTATTATTTATCTCTTGGCAGACACCCTTATCCTTACAAAACAAAATAATAAATAATAATTCATAATAACCAATAAAATGCCCCCCCAATGCTACAGTATGTAAGTTACTATAAGTACATGTAAGTTATTGTTAACAGTAGTAAGCTACTAGTAGTAGTTTTTGAAAATAATCGAAACGTTAAACGATTTGAAAAAGGTGTTTAAGGAAAATAAGCTAAGGCTATTAGATAAGGATAATATAGGGAATTAATTGGCTGGTATGTATACTATGTTTCTACCAAAGTTGTAACAGGAGTTGGAATTTTGGGGGTAGAAGAAAAGCTGTAAAAATCCTCAGATTAAACTTAATGGATAATTATTTACTGAATATTGGCATATATCATTTGTTTGTACATTTTCTTATCTTGAAAATTATCAAAAAGAAATATAACAAACATTAGAATTAGAGTTACCCTGTGTTAGACTTGTGTCCTTAATTAGAGATAATTAGAGTTGCCTTGTGATAGACTGGTGTTGCTGCAGGGTTGGGCTTCGGAACACTTTAATTTTGTTAAAAAGTAAACAAAATTGGAAACATATATATACACACACATTTAATT
This sequence comes from Amia ocellicauda, assembly GCF_036373705.1. Lineage (NCBI taxonomy): Eukaryota > Metazoa > Chordata > Actinopteri > Amiiformes > Amiidae > Amia > Amia ocellicauda. The sequence continues at coordinate 55,624,204 of NC_089851.1, read as the reverse complement.
GCATGTAATTAACTTAATTAAAAAAAAGTAAATTAAAAACTAAAACAGTAAAATATGTGTATACAAAAAAACAAATCAGTCTGTTACTATTTTTATATTATACATACTTATTTAAAATAACACATCATCCAATAGGCTTCTGGTTTGGAGCCAAACAATAGCACTAAATGCTACTCCTCATTGCTAATTGCAATAGATTGATTGCATTTTTTTTTTACTTTGGATAGTTATGTCTGCTACTACAGGGAGAAGCTGTTCGATCTCCTCCACATTCTTCAATCCCATCTGCCGTAGAAGGTCCTCCACTGGGGCAAGCAATTGCTCCCCTTTCTCTGTGAACAGTAGGAAACCTTCTTCGGTGTCACAGAACCTCAGGATGGTTTTCTGTTTCTTTTCTGTTTTTTATGTTGACTCCTGAATGAGAATTAATTAGATGCTTTTCTGGTTTTATCCAATTTATCCTGATTTCTAAAGGAATTAACGGAATGTAAAAAAGATTTGGAGAGGTTGAGCTTGAGGTGGTGTGAGTGCATCCAGGCAGAGATAGCAGACAAGCAGGAAGAGATGCAAGAGGGGATGAGAATGTCGGAGGAGGGAAAAGACAGGAAGATCTGGGCATCATCTGTGTAAAAATGGTAAGAGAAACCATGGGATGCAATGAGGGGGCCCAGGGAGTGAGTGTAGAGAGAGGACAAGAGGGGACCCAGAATGGAGCCTTGGGTTACACCTGTGAGGAGAGGTTGGGGCGTGGATGAGGAACCTCGCCATGTCACTTGGTAGGTCCTGTCGCTGAGGTAGGAGTAGAACCAGGTGAGAGCAGTTCAGAGATTCCAAGGTCAGCGAGGCAGGAGAGGAGGATGGAGTGATCGACAGTGTCAAATTCTGCAGAGAGATTGAGGAGGATGAGGACTGAGGAGAAGAAGGCCACCCAAGCACAGCTGAGGGAGTCAGTGACTGTAATTACATAAAATCCATTACCAGTAAAAACATGGAATATGCATACCTTACAAAGGTTACAGATTTTTTTTTATCATTCTTGCCTCACAGAATTACAGACCAGTTGCAGCAGTGAAGTTGAAACTCAAGAACCTTCTTGTTTGTTTAGATTTGCACTCTTCTCACAGAACTGGTAACTGAAGTGCCCATAGGAAACCCACACAGACAGAGGTAGATCATGTGAACTCCACACAGACAAGCCCCCAAGCCAGGACTCAAACCCCAGACCCCTGTACCGGTGAGGCAGCAGTGCTAACCACCATGCCACCATGCTGCCCTACTAGGTCCACATTATTTTATACAGCTCTGGAAAGAATTAAGAGACCACTGCACATTTTTCTTAAATCAGCATCTCGACATGTATGGCAGTCATTCCATGCCAGTGTCTGTTGAATTCCAACACAGACACACCTCATTCTACTCAATGAGGTACTAATTAGGTGATAACCTGAACCAAATCATATTTAAGGAAGAAAAGTATATCACTATCCTCTTGCATTAGGACCAGCTGGATGGCAAAAACAGTGCTAGTAGAACCTCAAAAATAATTGGAATCAGAAAATAACTATTGACCATGCCAAAAGAGTTGAAAAGGAAAGTTTTGAGAAAATTAGGTTTCAATTCTGGCTTTACTGGCAGAGGGATACAGTGAGCATTGCTTCCATTCTTAAAATGTCAAAGATGGCGGTTCATAAGAACAAGGTCAAGCAGCAGACATTGGGGACAACAAAGCTACAAAGCTACCAGCAGAAGACAAAAACGACTCTCCACTGACCGGGATGACCGCCAACTCATTGGAATGTCACTCAACAACCGTAGGATGACATCAAGTGACCTACAAAAAGAATGGCAAACGACAGCTGGGGTGAAGTGCACTGCGAGGATGGTTCGAAACAGGCTCCTAGGGGCAGGGCTGAAGTCTTGCAAAGCTAGAAAAAAGCGAGAAGCAAAGAAGAGCCAGGCTGAGGTTTGCAAAAGACCATAAGGTTTGGACCGTAGAGGACTGGAGTAAGGTCATCTTCTCTGATGAGTCAAATTTTCATCTTTGCCCAACACCTGGTCATCTAATGGTTAGACGGAGACCTGGAGAGGCCTACAAGCCACAGTGTCTCGCACCCACTGTGGAATTTGGTGAAGGATCAGTGATAATCTGGGGGTGCTTCAGCAAGGCTGGAATCGGGCAGATTTGTCTTTGTGAAGGACGCATCAATCAAAGCCGAGTTGCTTGAATTTGTGCGCCAGGAGTGGCATAAAGTCACCCAACAGCGATGTGAAAGACTGGTGGAGAGCATGCCAAGACGCATGAATGCTGTGATTGAAAATCACCAAATATTAATTTCTGAACTCTTTGTAAGTTAAAACATTAGTATTATGTTGTTTAAAAATTAATATGAACTTATTTTCTTTGCATTATTTGAGGTCTGACAACACTGCATCTTTTTTGTAATTTTGTCCAGTTGTAAATTTCTGCAAATAAATGCTCTAAATGACAATATTTTTATTTGGAATTTGGGAAAAATGTTTTCAGCAGTTTATAGAATAAAACAAAAATGTTCATTTTACCAAAACATATACCTATAAATAGTAAAACCAGAGAAACTGATAATTGTGCACTGGTCTCTTAATTTTTTCCAGAGCTGTATACACCTTTATATGCGCTGCCATATCAAACATTTAACACTAAAGCATGTTGTGAATAAATGTTATGCTTTGGAATTTTAATATTGACATGAATAGACAATCCATGCAAGTAAACTCAAACACACAATAACAAGTGGTATTGTCACTGTTGTATCCCACACATCCCGCAATTCACAAGCTCCCCTGCAGAGGTCAGCATCACCGGAATTCTAAACCCTCACATTCCCCAGCAATCAGCCACTTAACATTCCTCGGCACCATGTGCACTTGTTCTATCATCCTCGAACTCCCATTGTACCAGCACTCTCCTTCACCGTCCTCTGCTCCTCTCTGCTACACATATAAACCCCTCTGTGACTTTAATACACTGCTAAGTCTTGTATCCTTTTGTTATTGATTGTTTACAACCTCCACGTGTTCCTCCACCAATTCCCGTATTCTCCCTACCAGCCTGTTTGCCTGATCATTGACCCCCTGCTTGTCTTATCGACCAGGACTTGTGGATTTCCCTGGACATTACGGTTTGCCGGCATTGACCACAGCCTGTTTCTGACCACCTCTCACTCCGCACCTGGGTTCCCCGCCATGGCAGTCCTTCTTTACAGGTATACAGTCCGGTCCATAAATATTTGGACAGACCCAATTGTCAATTTGGCTCTGTACACCATCACAATGGATTGGAAAGGAAACAATCAAGATGTGCTTTAAGTGTAGACTTTCATCTTTAATTGGAGGGTAGTTACATCCAAATCGGGTGAATGGTGTAGGAATTAAACCAATTTTTATGTGGTCCCCCCAATTTTAGGGGCTCAAAAGTATTTGGACAAACTAACATAATCATTAATTAAATTGTGAGTTTCAATACTTGGTTGTGATGCGGGACAGTGGCCTGTCCGAATGCCAAATATATTTGCACCATTGTTGCAGTAAGATTGTGTAACCCATGTATGAATTTAAGCTTTGTGTATTGCTCCGCAGAGGACAGGTGCAGTAGTTCTGTGTAGCTGATTTTTAGAAAAACATTTTCATCCAAGGCTATAGAGAAAACAGAAGACAAAGGAGAAGTCTGTGATCAAGTTTGGGGTACATCATTGACGTCATCCAGTTGCCCAGCAACCAAAGGGAGTCATCTTGTATATGATAGCATGTTCTTTAGAAAAACCTTAGATGTGTCTTGCTGACTGACCATCTCCAGAGCACTTAGTTGTAGCTGAATAAACTATTTTGGTATTATTTCAGTTAAATCGGGTCCTGAGTATTCCTTGTCCGCCTGTTTATTGAGGGAGTAAAATTTCTCCCTATCAGTTGCAAATCCTTTGCAGTCAATGACTGCCTGAAGTCTGGAACCCATAGACATCACCAGATGCTGGGTTTCTTCCCTGGTGATGCTATGCCAGGCCTGCACTACAGCTGTCTTTAGATCCTGCTTGTTCTTGGGGTGTTTTGCCTTAGATATCAAAACAAACCAATCAGAGAGCAAAAACATTAGGTGGGGCCAAATCCACTAATAAGAACGTACTGGTGAGCGCAGGAACACCAAAAGGCCAGGAACACCACGGAAAACAACTGTGGTGGATGACAGAATTTTTTCCCTGGTGAGGAAAACCCCTTCACAACAGTTGGCCAGATCAAGAATACCCTCCAGGAGGTAGGCGTATCTGTGTCAATGTCAACAATCAAGAGAACAATCGCTAATCTCAAGATGGAGCTGGGGGTAGGTGTTCCATGGCCAGGCTGTCGTTCCCTCTGCCAAGTGTGTACAGGCCAAGATACCTCCATTACTTCAATCACTACATCTTCCGCTGACTTCTATAGGGGGCTGCGTGAACTACTGAAGTAATGCTGTAGAGATAAGTGTCCTTAAACTGGGAAATGGAAATAAAGATTAAGTAAGCATCACTCATTGAAGAAATGCATCACAGTGTCTCTGTCAGCCTGTACAGCAGCGCATGTTTGCCGTAGCCAACATTTATTCAGTGCCAAATTTCCTTGCACAAAGCCATAGCAGATTCTCAAGCCCTCCCATGTTGTTGATTATCTTGTATCCATGTATTAAGAATAATGGTAATGCTTTATTTTAAGTGTCCATTATAAACAATCTATTAACATGTTATGTTATTATTATATGATTAATTTTACAAATTATAAATATATTAGACATTTTTAAACTTTTTTGCTATAATATGTTTTAAGGTATTTAATAACATATTCAATAAAGGGTATAATAACATGACATTTGCACACCGATATCAATCTATTATCATTAACTGCCATGCCAGTTAATTGCTGCTATTATCCATCCATTTTTGAAACCAGTTATCCTGGCGAAGGTCGCCGAGCACTGATCCCGGCAGGCAAAGGGCACAAGGCAGGAATACACCCAGGACGGGACCCCAGTCCATCGCTGGGCAACACACACACACACACACACACACACGCAGACACACCCACATACAGGGCAATTTAGAGAAGCCAATTAACCTAACCCACATGTCTTTGGACGGTGGGAGGAAACCCACGTGGACACGGGGAGAACATGCAAACTACATAGTATAGCAAAAATGTTTAAATAAAAATGTCTAATATATGTATAATTTGTAATAATCATATAACAATAACATAATCAATAATTTGTTAATAGATTGTTTATAATGGACACTTGTTAGCATAATAACTAATGTATGTTATCTATCTGTATGTAATGCTGTTGTCCTATAAGTCCTTAGATTTGTAAACAGGGATTTTTGAAATAACCATTACTTATTTTGTGAAAAAACAGGGAAACAGAAATAAGGAACGAGTAACTATTACTTATTTCTCCAGAAATAAATAAGTAAACTTTACTTATTTTGCAGAAAAAAATAAAACAGTTTATTATTAATATATTGAGGAAACAGTGAAAAAAATAACCATTACTTATTTTTTGAAAAATAAGGAATCTACTTCATAGAGGTTCTGAAATCAGCATACTTCTCATGGCAGGAAAGGAAACTGGAAGCCTTTTGACACATTTCTTGACTTTGATTGAAGATTTTCCAGTATTTTAATCAGACCTCCTGCCAGAATATATTCTGCAGTGGGTTTCAGAATGGGCTGCCAAAACTGCGTAATCTCCTCCACCAACCTTTCCTGGTTTTCCTTTGTTTGGTAAAACTGCATTTATGGAAGATACCCTTACAAAAATAAAATATTTAAAAATATATATTATTCTGAAATATGAAATGTATTTTAATGTATTAATATGTTTTATAAATGTGCATACCATTTTATAATATATGGTGAAAATATACTTTTAAATATCAATTGCAGTTTTAGTATGTCACTTGATACAGAAATATGGTCAAATACACTATATTATACAATACAAATATTGCTTAATATAACTTAAGTATATTCAGAATTATATGTAAACTTGTTTTTAATATATCTATAATTATATGCAAATATACTGTAACATCTACACATGTATTTTATACTAAATATATAAAAATGCATACATATATGTCCCCTTATAATATACTTTTAGTATACTGCTAAATACACAACAATCTCATATTGCATGTATTGTATACTGTGAATATATTAGACTGCAAAAATGTTGCATTCTAAATATACTGGTAGAATATATTTGGATAAACTTCCAAACACATGTATACATGAAGTGTAACTTATAACATTGGGATACTTCAATACTTTAATAGATTTCACTTGGTACTCACTTGGTGTTTGACCCCCTTTTGCCTTCAGAACTGCCTTAATTCTACGTGGCATTGATTCAACAAGGTGCTGAAAGCATTCTTTAGAAATGTTGGCCCATATTGATAGGATAGCATCTTGCAATTGATGGAGATTTGTGGGATGCACATCCAGGGCACAAAGCTCCCGTTCCACCACATCCCAAAGATGCTCTATTGGGCTGAGATCTGGTAACTGTGGGGGCCAGTTTAGTACAGTGAACTCATTGTCATGTTCAAGAAACCAATTTGAAATGATTCGACCTTTGTGACATGGTGCATTATCCTGCTGGAAGTAGCCATCAGAGGATGGGTACATGGTGGTCATAAAGGGATGGACATGGTCAGAAACAATGCTCAGGTAGGCCGTGGCATTTAAACGATGCCCAATTGGCACTAAGGGGCATAAAGTGTGCCAAGAAAACATCCCCCACACCATTACACCACCACCACCAGCCTGCACAGTGGTAACAAGGCATGATGGATCCATGTTCTCATTCTGTTTACGCCAAATTCTGACTCTACCATCTGAATGTCTCAACAGAAATCGAGACTCATCAGACCAGGCTTGTGCAAATTGTAGCCTCTTTTTCCTATTTGTAGTGGAGATGAGTGGTACCCGGTGGGGTCTTCTGCTGTTGTAGCCCATCCGCCTCAAGGTTGTACGTGTTGTGGCTTCACAAATGCTTTGCTGCATACCTCGGTTGTAACGAGTGGTTATTTCAGTCAAAGTTGCTCTTCTATCAGCTTGAATCAGTCGGCCCATTCTCCTCTGACCTCTAGCATCAACAAGGCATTGTCGCCCACAGGACTGCCGCATACTGGATGTTTTTCCCTTTTCACACCATTCTTTGTAAACCCTAGACATGGTTGTGCGTGAAAATCCCAGTAACTGAGCAGATTGTGAAATACTCAGACCGGCCCGTCTGGCACCAACAACCATGCCACGCTCAAAATGGCTTAAATCACCTTTCTTTCCCATTCAGACATTCAGTTTGGAGTTCAGGAGATTGTCTTGACCAGGACCACACCCCTAAATGCATTGAAGCAACTGCCATGTGATTGGTTGGTTAGATAATTGCATTAATGAGAAATTGAACAGGTGTTCCTAATAATCCTTTAGGTGAGTGTATAGGGCATGTATTACAGATTCATTCAAAAAGGTCTCACTTTAGATTTGAGGAAACACTATTTACTTGTATCAGCGGTCATTCATTTGTCATTAATAGTTCTTCCAATTTCCGACCTTTTAGTTCCAGAGACCAATGTTTTGGTACCAGCTAAAAAAAACAAAAACAAATGTACATTAATTGGACAAATATGAAATATATAGTTACATGTAAAATATGGCCCAATATACAACGCTACAATTATTACAATTTACTTGCACTGTAATTACACGGTAACAAGAGTGAATTGACCAAGTAGGTTGTGTATAGTTAATTCAATTATTAAATACTAGTATGGATGATGTATGATTACAGAACGAGCTTACATACACTAAACAAGTAGTATGGCTTATTTACATGTAGTGTGTGTTTTTTACTTTACATATTCATGTAAAATGCTGCCAACCTTTGTGATGTTACCGATGACCTTAAACTCACCCCTTCTTAAAGTGTAACCACATGTGGTGATCAGGTGAGGGTCTGCCTCAAGCAGTTGTTTTGTTTCTTACGCCTGGGTGTAGGTACTGGAGAATGGGAGAGTCCTGGCACCGTGGCTTAGTTGGTCAGAGCGCCTGCCTTGTAAACAGGAAACCCTGGGTTCGACGCCCAGCAGTGCCTTGTTTTATGTTGGCCTAGGCAATGGAAAGGAAGTTTCCAAACGCTCAGTACATTTTTGCAAGATGGCCGTCCGCAGCAAGCAGCTTAAGGTTACTGTAGCCGCAGTCTGGCAAGCTGACCGCCAGAAGTAGAAACAATAACAAGGGGCGGGGGGAAAAGTGGGCCGTCCCTGGGTGGATTCGAACCACCATCCTTTCAGTTAACAGCCAAACACGCTGACCGATTGCGCCACAGAGACAGACAGAGGTGTTGTGGTTGCTGCAGTCGTGCAGTTCCTTCACAGTTGCCAGAAATCATTTCCAGCACACGATTTTCTTTGTCGTTGAATGCAACATACGTGACCATTGGGGGAGCGATAGCAAGCAAGAGAGTTAGATATCGAGAGTCATAGATAGATAGATAGATAGATGGACGGCAAGGCAAGCATCTGATTGACAGTGGTCCGTGATCTGCTGTTATGCTACTATGCTACTGACCATTGGGGGAGCGATAGCAAGCAAGAGAGTTAGATATCAAGAGTCATAGATAGATAGATAGATAGATGGATGGACGGCAAGGCAAGCATCTGATTGACAGTGGTCCGTGATCTGCTGTTATGCTACTATGCTACTGACCATTGGGGGAGCAATAGCAAGCAAGAGAGTTAGATATCAAGAGTCATAGATAGATAGATAGATGGATGGATGGACGGCAAGGCAAGCATCTGATTGACAGTGGTCCGTGATCTGCTGTTATGCTACAATGCTACTGACCATTGGGGGAGCGATAGCAAGCAAGAGAGTTAGATATCAAGAGTCATAGATAGATAGATAGATTGATGTATGGATGGACGGCAAGGCAAGCACCTGATTGACAGTGGTCCGTGATCTGCTGTTATGCTACTATGCTACTGACCATTGGGGGAGCGATACCAAGCAAGAGAGTTAGATATCAAGAGTCAAAGGTAGATAGATAGATAGATAGATGGATGGATGGACGGCAAGGCAAGCACCTGATTGACAGTGGTCCGTGATCTGCTGTTATTCTACTATGCTACTGACCATTGGGGGAGCGATACCAAGCAAGAGAGTTAGATATCAAGAGTCATAGATAGATAGATAGCTAGATAGATGGATGGATGGACGGCAAGGCAAGCACCTGATTGACAGTGGTCCGTGATCTGCTGTTATGCTACTATCAGCAGCAATAGTGGCAGATTTGGCGCTGTGGCTTAGTTGGTTAAAGCGCCTGTCTAGTAAAGAGGAGGTCCTGGGTTCAAATCCCAGCGGTGCCTTAGGCGGGCTTTCTGTGCTCCTTGCGAAGCTTGTGCTTCCGCTTTGTCGACCATCAGTTTTAGCAAGATAGGCTTATCGTAAAGCCATCAGAGGACGTAATGAACCGGAAAGCCAACTGGACAGACGCCGGTTTGTAAAGAAGAACCAGAACCCAAAGGACACGCGCTACGCGCACCTAACGGCCAACGTCCAATTCCCATTGCCGCCCCTGGACAGTCGCAACAGGGAGCTCGTAACTCCCGTCAACCTTACGTTTTCACCTCTGTGTGCTTCCTTTGTTGCAGCCTGCATCCAGATTTTGTTTTGTTTTGTTTTGTTTTGTTTTGTTTTGTTTTGTTTTGTTTTGTTTTGTTTTGTTTTGTTTTGTTTTGTTTTGTTTTGTTTTGTTTTTTGCCTTACGCCTGAGTGTAGGCACTGGGGAATGGGAGAGTCCTGGCACCGTGGCTTAGTTGGTCAAAGCGCCTGTCTTGTAAACAGGAAACCCTGGGTTCGACTCCCAGCAGTGCTTTGGTTTACGTTGGCCTAGGCAATGGAAAGGAAGTTTCTAAACGCTCAATACATTCTTGCAAGATGGCCGTCCGCAGCAAGCAGCTTAAGGTTACTGTAGCCGCAGTCTGGCAAGCTGACCGCCAGAAGTAGAAACAATAACAAGGGGCGGGGGGAAAAGTGGGCCGTCCCTGGGTGGATTCGAACCACCATCCTTTCAGTTAACAGCCAAACACGCTGACCGATTGCGCCACAGAGACAGACAGAGGTGTTGTAGTTGCTGCAGTCATGCAGTTCCTTCACAGTTGCCAGAAATCATTTCCAGCACACGATTTTCTTTGTCGTTGAATGCAACATACGTGACCATTGGGGGAGCGATAGCAAGCAAGAGAGTTAGATATCGAGAGTCATAGATAGATAGATAGATAGATGGACGGCAAGGCAAGCATCTGATTGACAGTGGTCCGTGATCTGCTGTTATGCTACTATGCTACTGACCATTGGGGGAGCGATAGCAAGCAAGAGAGTTAGATATCAAGAGTCATAGATAGATAGATAGATAGATGGATGGACGGCAAGGCAAGCATCTGATTGACAGTGGTCCGTGATCTGCTGTTATGCTACTATGCTACTGACCATTGGGGGAGCAATAGCAAGCAAGAGAGTTAGATATCAAGAGTCATAGATAGATAGATAGATAGATGGATGGATGGACGGCAAGGCAAGCATCTGATTGACAGTGGTCCGTGATCTGCTGTTATGCTACAATGCTACTGACCATTGGGGGAGCGATAGCAAGCAAGAGAGTTAGATATCAAGAGTCATAGATAGATAGATAGATAGATGGATGGATGGATGGACGGCAAGGCAAGCATCTGATTGACAGTGGTCCGTGATCTGCTGTTATGCTACTATGCTACTGACCATTGAGGGAGCGATAGCAAGCAAGAGAGTTAGATATCGAGAGTCATAGATAGATAGATAGATAGATGGATGGATGGACGGCAAGGCAAGCACCTGATTGACAGTGGTCCGTGATCTGCTGTTATGATACTATGCTACTGACCATTGGGTGAGCGATAGCAAGCAAGAGAGTTAGATATCGAGAGTCATAGATAGATAGATAGATAGATAGATGGATGGATGGATGGACGGCAAGGCAAGCACCTGATTGACAGTTGTCCGTGATCTGCTGTTATGCTACAATGCTACTGACCATTGGGGGAGCGATAGCAAGCAAGAGAGTTAGATATCGAGAGTCATAGATAGATAGATAGATAGATGGATGGATGGATGGACGGCAAGGCAAGCACCTGATTGACAGTGGTCCGTGATCTGCTGTTATGCTACTATGCTACTGACCATTGGGGGAGCGATAGCAAGCAAGAGAGTTAGATATCGAGAGTCATAGATAGATAGATAGATAGATGGATGGATGGACGGCAAGGCAAGCACCTGATTGACAGTGGTCCGTGATCTGCTGTTATGATACTATGCTACTGACCATTGGGTGAGCGATAGCAAGCAAGAGAGTTAGATATCGAGAGTCATAGATAGATAGATAGATAGATAGATGGATGGATGGATGGACGGCAAGGCAAGCACCTGATTGACAGTTGTCCGTGATCTGCTGTTATGCTACAATGCTACTGACCATTGGGGGAGCGATAGCAAGCAAGAGAGTTAGATATCGAGAGTCATAGATAGATAGATAGATAGATGGATGGATGGATGGACGGCAAGGCAAGCACCTGATTGACAGTGGTCCGTGATCTGCTGTTATGCTACTATGCTACTGACCATTGGGGGAGCGATACCAAGCAAGAGAGTTAGATATCAAGAGTCATAGATAGATAGATAGATAGATAGCTAGATAGATGGATGGATGGACGGCAAGGCAAGCACCTGATTGACAGTGGTCCGTGATCTGCTGTTATGCTACTATCAGCAGCAACAGTGGCAGATTTGGCGCCGTGGCTTAGTTGGTTAAAGCGCCTGTCTAGTAAACAGGAGGTCCTGGGTTCAAATCCCAGCGGTGCCTTAGGCGGGCTTTGTGTGCTCCTTGCGAAGCTTGTGCTTCCGCTTTGTCGACCATCAGTTTTAGCAAGATAGGCTTATCGTAAAGCCATCAGAGGACGTAATGAACCGGAAAGCCAACTGGACAGACGCCTGTTTGTAAAGAAGAACCAGAACCCAAAGGACACGCGCAATGCGCACCTAACGTCCAATTCCCATTGCCGCCCCTGGACAGTCGCAACAGGGAGCTTGTTGCTCCCGTCAACCTTACGTTTTCACCTCTGTGTGCTTCCTTTGTTGCAGCCTGCATCCAGATTTTGTTTTGTTTTGTTTTGTTTTGTTTTGTTTTGTTTTGTTTTGTTTTGTTTTGTTTTGTTTTGTTTTGTTTTGTTTTGTTTTGTTTTGTTTTGTTTTGTTTTGTTTTGTTTTGTTTTGTGCCTTACGCCTGAGTGTAGGCACTGGGGAATGGGAGAGTCCTGGCACCGTGGCTTAGTTGGTCAAAGCGCCGGTCTTGTAAACAGGAAACCCTGGGTTCGACTCCCAGCAGTGCTTTGGTTTACGTTGGCCTAGGCAATGGAAAGGAAGTTTCTAAACGCTCAATACATTCTTGCAAGATGGCCGTCCGCAGCAAGCAGCTTAAGGTTACTGTAGCCGCAGTCTGGCAAGCTGACCGCCAGAAGTAGAAACAATAACAAGGGGCGGGGGGAAAAGTGGGCCGTCCCTGGGTGGATTCGAACCACCATCCTTTCAGTTAACAGCCAAACACGCTGACCGATTGCGCCACAGAGACAGACAGAGGTGTTGTAGTTGCTGCAGTCATGCAGTTCCTTCACAGTTGCCAGAAATCATTTCCAGCACACGATTTTCTTTGTCGTTGAATGCAACATACGTGACCATTGGGGGAGCGATAGCAAGCAAGAGAGTTAGATATCGAGAGTCATAGATAGATAGATAGATAGATGGATGGACGGCAAGGCAAGCATCTGATTGACAGTGGTCCGTGATCTGCTGTTATGCTACTATGCTACTGACCATTGGGGGAGCGATAGCAAGCAAGAGAGTTAGATATCAAGAGTCATAGATAGATAGATAGATAGATGGATGGATGGACGGCAAGGCAAGCATCTGATTGACAGTGGTCCGTGATCTGCTGTTATGCTACAATGCTACTGACCATTGGGGGAGCGATAGCAAGCAAGAGAGTTAGATATCAAGAGTCATAGATAGATAGATAGATAGATGGATGGATGGATGGACGGCAAGGCAAGCATCTGATTGACAGTGGTCCGTGATCTGCTGTTATGCTACTATGCTACTGACCATTGAGGGAGCGATAGCAAGCAAGAGAGTTAGATATCGAGAGTCATAGATAGATAGATAGATAGATGGATGGATGGACGGCAAGGCAAGCACCTGATTGACAGTGGTCCGTGATCTGCTGTTATGATACTATGCTACTGACCATTGGGTGAGCGATAGCAAGCAAGAGAGTTAGATATCGAGAGTCATAGATAGATAGATAGATAGATAGATGGATGGATGGATGGACGGCAAGGCAAGCACCTGATTGACAGTTGTCCGTGATCTGCTGTTATGCTACAATGCTACTGACCATTGGGGGAGCGATAGCAAGCAAGAGAGTTAGATATCGAGAGTCATAGATAGATAGATAGATAGATGGATGGATGGATGGACGGCAAGGCAAGCACCTGATTGACAGTGGTCCGTGATCTGCTGTTATGCTACTATGCTACTGACCATTGGGGGAGCGATAGCAAGCAAGAGAGTTAGATATCGAGAGTCATAGATAGATAGATAGATAGATGGATGGATGGACGGCAAGGCAAGCACCTGATTGACAGTGGTCCGTGATCTGCTGTTATGATACTATGCTACTGACCATTGGGTGAGCGATAGCAAGCAAGAGAGTTAGATATCGAGAGTCATAGATAGATAGATAGATAGATAGATGGATGGATGGATGGACGGCAAGGCAAGCACCTGATTGACAGTTGTCCGTGATCTGCTGTTATGCTACAATGCTACTGACCATTGGGGGAGCGATAGCAAGCAAGAGAGTTAGATATCGAGAGTCATAGATAGATAGATAGATAGATGGATGGATGGATGGACGGCAAGGCAAGCACCTGATTGACAGTGGTCCGTGATCTGCTGTTATGCTACTATGCTACTGACCATTGGGGGAGCGATACCAAGCAAGAGAGTTAGATATCAAGAGTCATAGATAGATAGATAGATAGATAGCTAGATAGATGGATGGATGGACGGCAAGGCAAGCACCTGATTGACAGTGGTCCGTGATCTGCTGTTATGCTACTATCAGCAGCAACAGTGGCAGATTTGGCGCCGTGGCTTAGTTGGTTAAAGCGCCTGTCTAGTAAACAGGAGGTCCTGGGTTCAAATCCCAGCGGTGCCTTAGGCGGGCTTTGTGTGCTCCTTGCGAAGCTTGTGCTTCTGCTTTGTCGACCATCAGTTTTAGCAAGATAGGCTTATCGTAAAGCCATCAGAGGACGTAATGAACCGGAAAGCCAACTGGACAGACGCCTGTTTGTAAAGAAGAACCAGAACCCAAAGGACACGCGCAATGCGCACCTAACGTCCAATTCCCATTGCCGCCCCTGGACAGTCGCAACAGGGAGCTTGTTGCTCCCGTCAACCTTACGTTTTCACCTCTGTGTGCTTCCTTTGTTGCAGCCTGCATCCAGATTTTGTTTTGTTTTGTTTTGTTTTGTTTTGTTTTGTTTTGTTTTGTTTTGTTTTGTTTTGTTTTGTTTTGTTTTGTTTTGTTTTGTTTTGTTTTGTTTTGTGCCTTACGCCTGAGTGTAGGCACTGGGGAATGGGAGAGTCCTGGCACCGTGGCTTAGTTGGTCAAAGCGCCGGTCTTGTAAACAGGAAACCCTGGGTTCGACTCCCAGCAGTGCTTTAGTTTACGTTGGCCTAGGCAATGGAAAGGAAGTTTCTAAACGCTCAATACATTCTTGCAAGATGGCCGTCCGCAGCAAGCAGCTTAAGGTTACTGTAGCCGCAGTCTGGCAAGCTGACCGCCAGAAGTAGAAACAATAACAAGGGGCGGGGGGAAAAGTGGGCCGTCCCTGGGTGGATTCGAACCACCATCCTTTCAGTTAACAGCCAAACACGCTGACCGATTGCGCCACAGAGACAGACAGAGGTGTTGTAGTTGCTGCAGTCATGCAGTTCCTTCACAGTTGCCAGAAATCATTTCCAGCACACGATTTTCTTTGTCGTTGAATGCAACATACGTGACCATTGGGGGAGCGATAGCAAGCAAGAGAGTTAGATATCGAGAGTCATAGATAGATAGATAGATAGATGGACGGCAAGGCAAGCATCTGATTGACAGTGGTCCGTGATCTGCTGTTATGCTACTATGCTACTGACCATTGGGGGAGCGATAGCAAGCAAGAGAGTTAGATATCAAGAGTCATAGATAGATAGATAGATAGATGGATGGACGGCAAGGCAAGCATCTGATTGACAGTGGTCCGTGATCTGCTGTTATGCTACTATGCTACTGACCATTGGGGGAGCAATAGCAAGCAAGAGAGTTAGATATCAAGAGTCATAGATAGATAGATAGATGGATGGATGGACGGCAAGGCAAGCATCTGATTGACAGTGGTCCGTGATCTGCTGTTATGCTACAATGCTACTGACCATTGGGGGAGCGATAGCAAGCAAGAGAGTTAGATATCAAGAGTCATAGATAGATAGATAGATAGATGGATGGATGGATGGACGGCAAGGCAAGCATCTGATTGACAGTAGTCCGTGATCTGCTGTTATGCTACAATGCTACTGACCATTGGGGGAGCGATAGCAAGCAAGAGAGTTAGATATCAAGAGTCATAGATAGATAGATAGATAGATAGATGGATGGATGGATGGACGGCAAGGCAAGCATCTGATTGACAGTGGTCCGTGATCTGCTGTTATGCTACTATGCTACTGACCATTGGGGGAGCGATAGCAAGCAAGAGAGTTAGATATCAAGAGTCATCGATAGATAGATAGATAGATGGATGGATGGATGGACGGCAAGGCAAGCATCTGATTGACAGTGGTCCGTGATCTGCTGTTATGCTACTATGCTACTGACCATTGAGGGAGCGATAGCAAGCAAGAGAGTTAGATATCGAGAGTCATAGATAGATAGATAGATAGATAGATAGATAGATAGATAGATAGATAGATGGATGGATGGATGGACGGCAAGGCAAGCACCTGATTGACAGTGGTCCGTGATCTGCTGTTATGCTACTATGCTACTGACCATTGAGGGAGCGATACCAAGCAATTGAGTTAGATATCAAGAGTCATAGATAGATAGATAGCTAGATAGATGGATGGATGGACGGCAAGGCAAGCATCTGATTGACAGTGGTCCGTGATCTGCTGTTATGCTACTATGCTACTGACCATTGGGGGAGCGATAGCAAGCAAGAGAGTTAGATATCAAGAGTCATCGATAGATAGATAGATAGATGGATGGATGGATGGACGGCAAGGCAAGCATCTGATTGACAGTGGTCCGTGATCTGCTGTTATGCTACTATGCTACTGACCATTGGGGGAGCGATAGCAAGCAAGAGAGTTAGATATCAAGAGTCATAGATAGATAGATAGATAGATGGATGGATGGACGGCAAGGCAAGCATCTGATTGACAGTGGTCCGTGATCTGCTGTTATGCTACTATGCTACTGACCATTGGGGGAGCGATAGCAAGCAAGAGAGTTAGATATCGAGAGTCATTGATAGATAGATAGATAGATGGATGGATGGATGGACGGCAAGGCAAGCATCTGAGTGACAGTGGTCCGTGATCTGCTGTTATGCTACTATGCTACTGACCATTGGGGGAGCGATAGCAAGCAAGAGAGTTAGATATCAAGAGTCATAGATAGATAGATAGATAGATGGATGGATGGACGGCAAGGCAAGCATCTGATTGACAGTGGTCCGTGATCTGCTGTTATGCTACTATGCTACTGACCATTGGGGGAGCGATAGCAAGTAAGAGAGTTAGATATCGAGAGTCATTGATAGATAGATAGATAGATGGATGGATGAATGGATGGACGGCAAGGCAAGCATCTGATTGACAGTGGTCCGTGATCTGCTGTTATGCTACAATGCTACTGACCATTGGGGGAGCGATAGCAAGCAAGAGAGTTAGATATCAAGAGTCATAGATAGATAGATAGATAGATGGATGGATGGACGGCAAGGCAAGCATCTGATTGACAGTGGTCCGTGATCTGCTGTTATGCTACTATGCTACTGACCATTGGGGGAGCGATAGCAAGCAAGAGAGTTAGATATCGAGAGTCATTGATAGATAGATAGATAGATGGATGGATGGATGGACGGCAAGGCAAGCATCTGAGTGACAGTGGTCCGTGATCTGCTGTTATGCTACAATGCTACTGACCATTGGGGGAGCAACAGCAAGCAAGAGAGTTAGATATCAAGAGTCATAGATAGATAGATAGATAGATGGATGGATGGACGGCAAGGCAAGCATCTGATTGACAGTGGTCCGAGATCTGCTGTTATGCTACTATGCTACTGACCATTGGGGGAGCGATAGCAAGCAAGAGAGTTAGATATCGAGAGTCATAGATAGATAGATAGATAGATGGATGGATGGATGGACGGCAAGGCAAGCACCTGATTGACAGTGGTCCGTGATCTGCTGTTATGCTACTATGCTACTGACCATTGGGGGAGCGATAGCAAGCAAGAGAGTTAGATATCGAGAGTCATAGATAGATAGATAGATAGATGGATGGATGGACGGCAAGGCAAGCACCTGATTGACAGTGGTCCGTGATCTGCTGTTATGATACTATGCTACTGACCATTGGGTGAGCGATAGCAAGCAAGAGAGTTAGATATCGAGAGTCATAGATAGATAGATAGATAGATAGATGGATGGATGGATGGACGGCAAGGCAAGCACCTGATTGACAGTTGTCCGTGATCTGCTGTTATGCTACAATGCTACTGACCATTGGGGGAGCGATAGCAAGCAAGAGAGTTAGATATCGAGAGTCATAGATAGATAGATAGATAGATGGATGGATGGATGGACGGCAAGGCAAGCACCTGATTGACAGTGGTCCGTGATCTGCTGTTATGCTACTATGCTACTGACCATTGGGGGAGCGATACCAAGCAAGAGAGTTAGATATCAAGAGTCATAGATAGATAGATAGATAGATAGCTAGATAGATGGATGGATGGACGGCAAGGCAAGCACCTGATTGACAGTGGTCCGTGATCTGCTGTTATGCTACTATCAGCAGCAACAGTGGCAGATTTGGCGCCGTGGCTTAGTTGGTTAAAGCGCCTGTCTAGTAAACAGGAGGTCCTGGGTTCAAATCCCAGCGGTGCCTTAGGCGGGCTTTCTGTGCTCCTTGCGAAGCTTGTGCTTCCGCTTTGTCGACCATCAGTTTTAGCAAGATAGGCTTATCGTAAAGCCATCAGAGGACGTAATGAACCGGAAAGCCAACTGGACAGACGCCTGTTTGTAAAGAAGAACCAGAACCCAAAGGACACGCGCAATGCGCACCTAACGTCCAATTCCCATTGCCGCCCCTGGACAGTCGCAACAGGGAGCTTGTTGCTCCCGTCAACCTTACGTTTTCACCTCTGTGTGCTTCCTTTGTTGCAGCCTGCATCCAGATTTTGTTTTGTTTTGTTTTGTTTTGTTTTGTTTTGTTTTGTTTTGTTTTGTTTTGTTTTGTTTTGTTTTGTTTTGTTTTGTTTTGTTTTGTTTTGTGCCTTACGCCTGAGTGTAGGCACTGGGGAATGGGAGAGTCCTGGCACCGTGGCTTAGTTGGTCAAAGCGCCGGTCTTGTAAACAGGAAACCCTGGGTTCGACTCCCAGCAGTGCTTTAGTTTACGTTGGCCTAGGCAATGGAAAGGAAGTTTCTAAACGCTCAATACATTCTTGCAAGATGGCCGTCCGCAGCAAGCAGCTTAAGGTTACTGTAGCCGCAGTCTGGCAAGCTGACCGCCAGAAGTAGAAACAATAACAAGGGGCGGGGGGAAAAGTGGGCCGTCCCTGGGTGGATTCGAACCACCATCCTTTCAGTTAACAGCCAAACACGCTGACCGATTCCGCCACAGAGACAGACAGAGGTGTTGTAGTTGCTGCAGTCATGCAGTTCCTTCACAGTTGCCAGAAATCATTTCCAGCACACGATTTTCTTTGTCGTTGAATGCAACATACGTGACCATTGGGGGAGCGATAGCAAGCAAGAGAGTTAGATATCGAGAGTCATAGATAGATAGATAGATAGATGGACGGCAAGGCAAGCATCTGATTGACAGTGGTCCGTGATCTGCTGTTATGCTACTATGCTACTGACCATTGGGGGAGCGATAGCAAGCAAGAGAGTTAGATATCAAGAGTCATAGATAGATAGATAGATAGATGGATGGACGGCAAGGCAAGCATCTGATTGACAGTGGTCCGTGATCTGCTGTTATGCTACTATGCTACTGACCATTGGGGGAGCAATAGCAAGCAAGAGAGTTAGATATCAAGAGTCATAGATAGATAGATAGATGGATGGATGGACGGCAAGGCAAGCATCTGATTGACAGTGGTCCGTGATCTGCTGTTATGCTACAATGCTACTGACCATTGGGGGAGCGATAGCAAGCAAGAGAGTTAGATATCAAGAGTCATAGATAGATAGATAGATAGATGGATGGATGGATGGACGGCAAGGCAAGCATCTGATTGACAGTAGTCCGTGATCTGCTGTTATGCTACAATGCTACTGACCATTGGGGGAGCGATAGCAAGCAAGAGAGTTAGATATCAAGAGTCATAGATAGATAGATAGATAGATAGATGGATGGATGGATGGACGGCAAGGCAAGCATCTGATTGACAGTGGTCCGTGATCTGCTGTTATGCTACTATGCTACTGACCATTGGGGGAGCGATAGCAAGCAAGAGAGTTAGATATCAAGAGTCATCGATAGATAGATAGATAGATGGATGGATGGATGGACGGCAAGGCAAGCATCTGATTGACAGTGGTCCGTGATCTGCTGTTATGCTACTATGCTACTGACCATTGAGGGAGCGATAGCAAGCAAGAGAGTTAGATATCGAGAGTCATAGATAGATAGATAGATAGATAGATAGATAGATAGATAGATAGATAGATAGATAGATAGATAGATAGATGGATGGATGGATGGATGGACGGCAAGGCAAGCACCTGATTGACAGTGGTCCGTGATCTGCTGTTATGCTACTATGCTACTGACCATTGGGGGAGCGATACCAAGCAATTGAGTTAGATATCAAGAGTCATAGATAGATAGATAGCTAGATAGATGGATGGATGGACGGCAAGGCAAGCATCTGATTGACAGTGGTCCGTGATCTGCTGTTATGCTACTATGCTACTGACCATTGGGGGAGCGATAGCAAGCAAGAGAGTTAGATATCAAGAGTCATCGATAGATAGATAGATAGATGGATGGATGGATGGACGGCAAGGCAAGCATCTGATTGACAGTGGTCCGTGATCTGCTGTTATGCTACTATGCTACTGACCATTGGGGGAGCGATAGCAAGCAAGAGAGTTAGATATCAAGAGTCATAGATAGATAGATAGATAGATGGATGGATGGACGGCAAGGCAAGCATCTGATTGACAGTGGTCCGTGATCTGCTGTTATGCTACTATGCTACTGACCATTGGGGGAGCGATAGCAAGCAAGAGAGTTAGATATCGAGAGTCATTGATAGATAGATAGATAGATGGATGGATGGATGGACGGCAAGGCAAGCATCTGAGTGACAGTGGTCCGTGATCTGCTGTTATGCTACTATGCTACTGACCATTGGGGGAGCGATAGCAAGCAAGAGAGTTAGATATCAAGAGTCATAGATAGATAGATAGATAGATGGATGGATGGACGGCAAGGCAAGCATCTGATTGACAGTGGTCCGTGATCTGCTGTTATGCTACTATGCTACTGACCATTGGGGGAGCGATAGCAAGTAAGAGAGTTAGATATCGAGAGTCATTGATAGATAGATAGATAGATGGATGGATGAATGGATGGACGGCAAGGCAAGCATCTGATTGACAGTGGTCCGTGATCTGCTGTTATGCTACAATGCTACTGACCATTGGGGGAGCGATAGCAAGCAAGAGAGTTAGATATCAAGAGTCATAGATAGATAGATAGATAGATGGATGGATGGACGGCAAGGCAAGCATCTGATTGACAGTGGTCCGTGATCTGCTGTTATGCTACTATGCTACTGACCATTGGGGGAGCGATAGCAAGCAAGAGAGTTAGATATCGAGAGTCATTGATAGATAGATAGATAGATGGATGGATGGATGGACGGCAAGGCAAGCATCTGAGTGACAGTGGTCCGTGATCTGCTGTTATGCTACAATGCTACT
Organism: Amia ocellicauda; assembly: GCF_036373705.1. Taxonomy (NCBI): domain Eukaryota; kingdom Metazoa; phylum Chordata; class Actinopteri; order Amiiformes; family Amiidae; genus Amia; species Amia ocellicauda. The sequence continues at coordinate 55,602,780 of NC_089851.1, read as the reverse complement.
GACCATTGGGGGAGCAACAGCAAGCAAGAGAGTTAGATATCAAGAGTCATAGATAGATAGATAGATAGATGGATGGATGGACGGCAAGGCAAGCATCTGATTGACAGTGGTCCGAGATCTGCTGTTATGCTACTATGCTACTGACCATTGGGGGAGCGATATCAAGCAAGAGAGTTAGATATCAAGAGTCATAGATAGATAGATAGATGGATGGATGGATGGACGGCAAGGCAAGCATCTGATTGACAGTGGTCCGTGATCTGCTGTTATGCTACTATGCTACTGACCATTGGGGGAGCGATAGCAAGCAAGAGAGTTAGATATCAAGAGTCATAGATAGGTAGATGGATGGGTGGATGGATGGACGGCAAGGCAAGCATCTGATTGACAGTGGTCCGTGATCTGCTGTTATGCTACTATGCTACTGACCATTGGGGGAGCGATATCAAGCAAGAGAGTTAGATATCAAGAGTCATAGATAGATAGATAGATGGATGGATGGATGGACGGCAAGGCAAGCATCTGAGTGACAGTGGTCCGTGATCTGCTGTTATGCTACTATGCTACTGACCATTGGGGGAGCGATAGCAAGCAAGAGAGTTAGATATCAAGAGTCATAGATAGATAGATAGATAGATAGATGGATGGATGGACGGCAAGGCAAGCATCTGATTGACAGTGGTCCGTGATCTGCTGTTATGCTACTATGCTACTGACCATTGGGGGAGCGATAGCAAGTAAGAGAGTTAGATATCGAGAGTCATTGATAGATAGATAGATAGATGGATGGATGGATGGACGGCAAGGCAAGCATCTGATTGACAGTGGTCCGTGATCTGCTGTTATGCTACTATGCTACTGACCATTGGGGGAGCGATAGCAAGCAAGAGAGTTAGATATCGAGAGTCATAGATAGATAGATAGATAGATGGATGGATGGACGGCAAGGCAAGCATCTGATTGACATTGGTCCGTGATCTGCTGTTATGCTACAATGCTACTGACCATTGGGGGAGCAATAGCAAGCAAGAGAGTTAGATATCAAGAGTCATAGATAGATAGATAGATAGATGGATGGATGGACGGCAAGGCAAGCATCTGATTGACAGTGGTCCGAGATCTGCTGTTATGCTACTATGCTACTGACCATTGGGGGAGCGATATCAAGCAAGAGAGTTAGATATCAAGAGTCATAGATAGATAGATAGATGGATGGATGGATGGACGGCAAGGCAAGCATCTGATTGACAGTGGTCCGTGATCTGCTGTTATGCTACTATGCTACTGACCATTGGGGGAGCGATAGCAAGTAAGAGAGTTAGATATCGAGAGTCATTGATAGATAGATAGATAGATGGATGGATGGATGGACGGCAAGGCAAGCATCTGATTGACAGTGGTCCGTGATCTGCTGTTATGCTACTATGCTACTGACCATTGGGGGAGCGATAGCAAGTAAGAGAGTTAGATATCGAGAGTCATTGATAGATTGATAGATAGATGGATGGATGGATGGACGGCAAGGCAAGCATCTGATTGACAGTGGTCCGTGATCTGCTGTTATGCTACTATGCTACTGACCATTGGGGGAGCGATAGCAAGCAAGAGAGTTAGATATCAAGAGTCATAGATAGATAGATAGATAGATGGATGGATGGACGGCAAGGCAAGCATCTGATTGACAGTGGTCCGAGATCTGCTGTTATGCTACTATGCTACTGACCATTGGGGGAGCGATATCAAGCAAGGGAGTTAGATATCAAGAGTCATAGATAGATAGATAGATGGATGGATGGATGGACGGCAAGGCAAGCATCTGATTGACAGTGGTCCGTGATCTGCTGTTATGCTACTATGCTACTGACCATTGGGGGAGCGATAGCAAGCAAGAGAGTTAGATATCAAGAGTCATAGATAGGTAGATGGATGGGTGGATGGATGGACGGCAAGGCAAGCATCTGATTGACAGTGGTCCGTGATCTGCTGTTATGCTACTATGCTACTGACCATTGGGGGAGCGATATCAAGCAAGAGAGTTAGATATCAAGAGTCATAGATAGATAGATAGATGGATGGATGGATGGACGGCAAGGCAAGCATCTGAGTGACAGTGGTCCGTGATCTGCTGTTATGCTACTATGCTACTGACCATTGGGGGAGCGATAGCAAGCAAGAGAGTTAGATATCAAGAGTCATAGATAGATAGATAGATAGATAGATGGATGGATGGACGGCAAGGCAAGCATCTGATTGACAGTGGTCCGTGATCTGCTGTTATGCTACTATGCTACTGACCATTGGGGGAGCGATAGCAAGTAAGAGAGTTAGATATCGAGAGTCATTGATAGATAGATAGATAGATGGATGGATGGATGGACGGCAAGGCAAGCATCTGATTGACAGTGGTCCGTGATCTGCTGTTATGCTACTATGCTACTGACCATTGGGGGAGCGATAGCAAGCAAGAGAGTTAGATATCGAGAGTCATAGATAGATAGATAGATAGATGGATGGATGGACGGCAAGGCAAGCATCTGATTGACATTGGTCCGTGATCTGCTGTTATGCTACAATGCTACTGACCATTGGGGGAGCAATAGCAAGCAAGAGAGTTAGATATCAAGAGTCATAGATAGATAGATAGATAGATGGATGGATGGACGGCAAGGCAAGCATCTGATTGACAGTGGTCCGAGATCTGCTGTTATGCTACTATGCTACTGACCATTGGGGGAGCGATATCAAGCAAGAGAGTTAGATATCAAGAGTCATAGATAGATAGATAGATGGATGGATGGATGGACGGCAAGGCAAGCATCTGATTGACAGTGGTCCGTGATCTGCTGTTATGCTACTATGCTACTGACCATTGGGGGAGCGATAGCAAGTAAGAGAGTTAGATATCGAGAGTCATTGATAGATAGATAGATAGATGGATGGATGGATGGACGGCAAGGCAAGCATCTGATTGACAGTGGTCCGTGATCTGCTGTTATGCTACTATGCTACTGACCATTGGGGGAGCGATAGCAAGTAAGAGAGTTAGATATCGAGAGTCATTGATAGATTGATAGATAGATGGATGGATGGATGGACGGCAAGGCAAGCATCTGATTGACAGTGGTCCGTGATCTGCTGTTATGCTACTATGCTACTGACCATTGGGGGAGCGATAGCAAGCAAGAGAGTTAGATATCGAGAGTCATAGATAGATAGATAGATAGATGGATGGATGGACGGCAAGGCAAGCATCTGATTGACATTGGTCCGTGATCTGCTGTTATGCTACAATGCTACTGACCATTGGGGGAGCAATAGCAAGCAAGAGAGTTAGATATCAAGAGTCATAGATAGATAGATAGATAGATGGATGGATGGACGGCAAGGCAAGCATCTGATTGACAGTGGTCCGAGATCTGCTGTTATGCTACTATGCTACTGACCATTGGGGGAGCGATATCAAGCAAGAGAGTTAGATATCAAGAGTCATAGATAGATAGATAGATGGATGGATGGATGGACGGCAAGGCAAGCATCTGATTGACAGTGGTCCGTGATCTGCTGTTATGCTACTATGCTACTGACCATTGGGGGAGCGATAGCAAGTAAGAGAGTTAGATATCGAGAGTCATTGATAGATAGATAGATAGATGGATGGATGGATGGACGGCAAGGCAAGCATCTGATTGACAGTGGTCCGTGATCTGCTGTTATGCTACTATGCTACTGACCATTGGGGGAGCGATAGCAAGTAAGAGAGTTAGATATCGAGAGTCATTGATAGATTGATAGATAGATGGATGGATGGATGGACGGCAAGGCAAGCATCTGATTGACAGTGGTCCGTGATCTGCTGTTATGCTACTATGCTACTGACCATTGGGGGAGCGATAGCAAGCAAGAGAGTTAGATATCAAGAGTCATAGATAGATAGATAGATAGATGGATGGATGGACGGCAAGGCAAGCATCTGATTGACATTGGTCCGTGATCTGCTGTTATGCTACAATGCTACTGACCATTGGGGGAGCAATAGCAAGCAAGAGAGTTAGATATCAAGAGTCATAGATAGATAGATAGATAGATGGATGGATGGACGGCAAGGCAAGCATCTGATTGACAGTGGTCCGAGATCTGCTGTTATGCTACTATGCTACTGACCATTGGGGGAGCGATATCAAGCAAGAGAGTTAGATATCAAGAGTCATAGATAGATAGATAGATGGATGGATGGATGGACGGCAAGGCAAGCATCTGATTGACAGTGGTCCGTGATCTGCTGTTATGCTACTATGCTACTGACCATTGGGGGAGCGATAGCAAGTAAGAGAGTTAGATATCGAGAGTCATTGATAGATAGATAGATAGATGGATGGATGGATGGACGGCAAGGCAAGCATCTGATTGACAGTGGTCCGTGATCTGCTGTTATGCTACTATGCTACTGACCATTGGGGGAGCGATAGCAAGTAAGAGAGTTAGATATCGAGAGTCATTGATAGATTGATAGATAGATGGATGGATGGATGGACGGCAAGGCAAGCATCTGATTGACAGTGGTCCGTGATCTGCTGTTATGCTACAATGCTACTGACCATTGGGGGAGCAATAGCAAGCAAGAGAGTTAGATATCAAGAGTCATAGATAGATAGATAGATAGATGGATGGATGGACGGCAAGGCAAGCATCTGATTGACAGTGGTCCGAGATCTGCTGTTATGCTACTATGCTACTGACCATTGGGGGAGCGATATCAAGCAAGAGAGTTAGATATCAAGAGTCATAGATAGATAGATAGATGGATGGATGGATGGACGGCAAGGCAAGCATCTGATTGACAGTGGTCCGTGATCTGCTGTTATGCTACTATGCTACTGACCATTGGGGGAGCGATAGCAAGTAAGAGAGTTAGATATCGAGAGTCATTGATAGATAGATAGATAGATGGATGGATGGATGGACGGCAAGGCAAGCATCTGATTGACAGTGGTCCGTGATCTGCTGTTATGCTACTATGCTACTGACCATTGGGGGAGCGATAGCAAGTAAGAGAGTTAGATATCGAGAGTCATTGATAGATTGATAGATAGATGGATGGATGGATGGACGGCAAGGCAAGCATCTGATTGACAGTGGTCCGTGATCTGCTGTTATGCTACTATGCTACTGACCATTGGGGGAGCGATAGCAAGCAAGAGAGTTAGATATCGAGAGTCATAGATAGATAGATAGATAGATGGATGGATGGACGGCAAGGCAAGCATCTGATTGACATTGGTCCGTGATCTGCTGTTATGCTACAATGCTACTGACCATTGGGGGAGCAATAGCAAGCAAGAGAGTTAGATATCAAGAGTCATAGATAGATAGATAGATAGATGGATGGATGGACGGCAAGGCAAGCATCTGATTGACAGTGGTCCGAGATCTGCTGTTATGCTACTATGCTACTGACCATTGGGGGAGCGATATCAAGCAAGAGAGTTAGATATCAAGAGTCATAGATAGATAGATAGATGGATGGATGGATGGACGGCAAGGCAAGCATCTGATTGACAGTGGTCCGTGATCTGCTGTTATGCTACTATGCTACTGACCATTGGGGGAGCGATAGCAAGTAAGAGAGTTAGATATCGAGAGTCATTGATAGATAGATAGATAGATGGATGGATGGATGGACGGCAAGGCAAGCATCTGATTGACAGTGGTCCGTGATCTGCTGTTATGCTACTATGCTACTGACCATTGGGGGAGCGATAGCAAGTAAGAGAGTTAGATATCGAGAGTCATTGATAGATTGATAGATAGATGGATGGATGGATGGACGGCAAGGCAAGCATCTGATTGACAGTGGTCCGTGATCTGCTGTTATGCTACTATGCTACTGACCATTGGGGGAGCGATAGCAAGCAAGAGAGTTAGATATCAAGAGTCATAGATAGATAGATAGATAGATGGATGGATGGACGGCAAGGCAAGCATCTGATTGACAGTGGTCCGAGATCTGCTGTTATGCTACTATGCTACTGACCATTGGGGGAGCGATATCAAGCAAGAGAGTTAGATATCAAGAGTCATAGATAGATAGATAGATGGATGGATGGATGGACGGCAAGGCAAGCATCTGATTGACAGTGGTCCGTGATCTGCTGTTATGCTACTATGCTACTGACCATTGGGGGAGCGATAGCAAGCAAGAGAGTTAGATATCAAGAGTCATAGATAGGTAGATGGATGGGTGGATGGATGGACGGCAAGGCAAGCATCTGATTGACAGTGGTCCGTGATCTGCTGTTATGCTACTATGCTACTGACCATTGGGGGAGCGATATCAAGCAAGAGAGTTAGATATCAAGAGTCATAGATAGATAGATAGATGGATGGATGGATGGACGGCAAGGCAAGCATCTGAGTGACAGTGGTCCGTGATCTGCTGTTATGCTACTATGCTACTGACCATTGGGGGAGCGATAGCAAGCAAGAGAGTTAGATATCAAGAGTCATAGATAGATAGATAGATAGATAGATGGATGGATGGACGGCAAGGCAAGCATCTGATTGACAGTGGTCCGTGATCTGCTGTTATGCTACTATGCTACTGACCATTGGGGGAGCGATAGCAAGTAAGAGAGTTAGATATCAAAAGTCATTGATAGATAGATAGATAGATGGATGGATGGATGGACGGCAAGGCAAGCATCTGATTGACAGTGGTCCGTGATCTGCTGTTATGCTACTATGCTACTGACCATTGGGGGAGCGATAGCAAGCAAGAGAGTTAGATATCGAGAGTCATAGATAGATAGATAGATAGATGGATGGATGGACGGCAAGGCAAGCATCTGATTGACATTGGTCCGTGATCTGCTGTTATGCTACAATGCTACTGACCATTGGGGGAGCAATAGCAAGCAAGAGAGTTAGATATCAAGAGTCATAGATAGATAGATAGATAGATGGATGGATGGACGGCAAGGCAAGCATCTGATTGACAGTGGTCCGAGATCTGCTGTTATGCTACTATGCTACTGACCATTGGGGGAGCGATATCAAGCAAGAGAGTTAGATATCAAGAGTCATAGATAGATAGATAGATGGATGGATGGATGGACGGCAAGGCAAGCATCTGATTGACAGTGGTCCGTGATCTGCTGTTATGCTACTATGCTACTGACCATTGGGGGAGCGATAGCAAGTAAGAGAGTTAGATATCGAGAGTCATTGATAGATAGATAGATAGATGGATGGATGAATGGATGGACGGCAAGGCAAGCATCTGATTGACAGTGGTCCGTGATCTGCTGTTATGCTACTATGCTACTGACCATTGGGGGAGCGATAGCAAGTAAGAGAGTTAGATATCGAGAGTCATTGATAGATAGATAGATAGATGGATGGATGGATGGACGGCAAGGCAAGCATCTGATTGACAGTGGTCCGTGATCTGCTGTTATGCTACTATGCTACTGACCATTGGGGGAGCGATAGCAAGCAAGAGAGTTAGATATCGAGAGTCATAGATAGATAGATAGATAGATGGATGGATGGACGGCAAGGCAAGCATCTGATTGACATTGGTCCGTGATCTGCTGTTATGCTACAATGCTACTGACCATTGGGGGAGCAATAGCAAGCAAGAGAGTTAGATATCAAGAGTCATAGATAGATAGATAGATAGATGGATGGATGGACGGCAAGGCAAGCATCTGATTGACAGTGGTCCGAGATCTGCTGTTATGCTACTATGCTACTGACCATTGGGGGAGCGATATCAAGCAAGAGAGTTAGATATCAAGAGTCATAGATAGATAGATAGATGGATGGATGGATGGACGGCAAGGCAAGCATCTGATTGACAGTGGTCCGTGATCTGCTGTTATGCTACTATGCTACTGACCATTGGGGGAGCGATAGCAAGTAAGAGAGTTAGATATCGAGAGTCATTGATAGATAGATAGATAGATGGATGGATGGATGGACGGCAAGGCAAGCATCTGATTGACAGTGGTCCGTGATCTGCTGTTATGCTACTATGCTACTGACCATTGGGGGAGCGATAGCAAGTAAGAGAGTTAGATATCGAGAGTCATTGATAGATAGATAGATAGATGGATGGATGGATGGACGGCAAGGCAAGCATCTGATTGACAGTGGTCCGTGATCTGCTGTTATGCTACTATGCTACTGACCATTGGGGGAGCGATAGCAAGCAAGAGAGTTAGATATCAAGAGTCATAGATAGATAGATAGATAGATGGATGGATGGACGGCAAGGCAAGCATCTGATTGACAGTGGTCCGAGATCTGCTGTTATGCTACTATGCTACTGACCATTGGGGGAGCGATATCAAGCAAGAGAGTTAGATATCAAGAGTCATTGATAGATAGATAGATAGATGGATGGATGAATGGATGGACGGCAAGGCAAGCATCTGATTGACAGTGGTCCGTGATCTGCTGTTATGCTACAATGCTACTGACCATTGGGGGAGCGATAGCAAGCAAGAGAGTTAGATATCAAGAGTCATAGATAGATAGATAGATAGATGGATGGATGGACGGCAAGGCAAGCATCTGATTGACAGTGGTCCGTGATCTGCTGTTATGCTACTATGCTACTGACCATTGGGGGAGCGATAGCAAGCAAGAGAGTTAGATATCGAGAGTCATTGATAGATAGATAGATAGATGGATGGATGGATGGACGGCAAGGCAAGCATCTGAGTGACAGTGGTCCGTGATCTGCTGTTATGCTACAATGCTACTGACCATTGGGGGAGCAACAGCAAGCAAGAGAGTTAGATATCAAGAGTCATAGATAGATAGATAGATAGATGGATGGATGGACGGCAAGGCAAGCATCTGATTGACAGTGGTCCGAGATCTGCTGTTATGCTACTATGCTACTGACCATTGGGGGAGCGATATCAAGCAAGAGAGTTAGATATCAAGAGTCATAGATAGATAGATAGATGGATGGATGGATGGACGGCAAGGCAAGCATCTGATTGACAGTGGTCCGTGATCTGCTGTTATGCTACTATGCTACTGACCATTGGGGGAGCGATAGCAAGCAAGAGAGTTAGATATCAAGAGTCATAGATAGGTAGATGGATGGGTGGATGGATGGACGGCAAGGCAAGCATCTGATTGACAGTGGTCCGTGATCTGCTGTTATGCTACTATGCTACTGACCATTGGGGGAGCGATATCAAGCAAGAGAGTTAGATATCAAGAGTCATAGATAGATAGATAGATGGATGGATGGATGGACGGCAAGGCAAGCATCTGAGTGACAGTGGTCCGTGATCTGCTGTTATGCTACTATGCTACTGACCATTGGGGGAGCGATAGCAAGCAAGAGAGTTAGATATCAAGAGTCATAGATAGATAGATAGATAGATAGATGGATGGATGGACGGCAAGGCAAGCATCTGATTGACAGTGGTCCGTGATCTGCTGTTATGCTACTATGCTACTGACCATTGGGGGAGCGATAGCAAGTAAGAGAGTTAGATATCGAGAGTCATTGATAGATAGATAGATAGATGGATGGATGGACGGCAAGGCAAGCATCTGATTGACATTGGTCCGTGATCTGCTGTTATGCTACAATGCTACTGACCATTGGGGGAGCAATAGCAAGCAAGAGAGTTAGATATCAAGAGTCATAGATAGATAGATAGATAGATGGATGGATGGACGGCAAGGCAAGCATCTGATTGACAGTGGTCCGAGATCTGCTGTTATGCTACTATGCTACTGACCATTGGGGGAGCGATATCAAGCAAGAGAGTTAGATATCAAGAGTCATAGATAGATAGATAGATGGATGGATGGATGGACGGCAAGGCAAGCATCTGATTGACAGTGGTCCGTGATCTGCTGTTATGCTACTATGCTACTGACCATTGGGGGAGCGATAGCAAGTAAGAGAGTTAGATATCGAGAGTCATTGATAGATAGATAGATAGATGGATGGATGGATGGACGGCAAGGCAAGCATCTGATTGACAGTGGTCCGTGATCTGCTGTTATGCTACTATGCTACTGACCATTGGGGGAGCGATAGCAAGTAAGAGAGTTAGATATCGAGAGTCATTGATAGATTGATAGATAGATGGATGGATGGATGGACGGCAAGGCAAGCATCTGATTGACAGTGGTCCGTGATCTGCTGTTATGCTACTATGCTACTGACCATTGGGGGAGCGATAGCAAGCAAGAGAGTTAGATATCAAGAGTCATAGATAGATAGATAGATAGATGGATGGATGGACGGCAAGGCAAGCATCTGATTGACAGTGGTCCGAGATCTGCTGTTATGCTACTATGCTACTGACCATTGGGGGAGCGATATCAAGCAAGAGAGTTAGATATCAAGAGTCATAGATAGATAGATAGATGGATGGATGGATGGACGGCAAGGCAAGCATCTGATTGACAGTGGTCCGTGATCTGCTGTTATGCTACTATGCTACTGACCATTGGGGGAGCGATAGCAAGCAAGAGAGTTAGATATCAAGAGTCATAGATAGGTAGATGGATGGGTGGATGGATGGACGGCAAGGCAAGCATCTGATTGACAGTGGTCCGTGATCTGCTGTTATGCTACTATGCTACTGACCATTGGGGGAGCGATATCAAGCAAGAGAGTTAGATATCAAGAGTCATAGATAGATAGATAGATGGATGGATGGATGGACGGCAAGGCAAGCATCTGAGTGACAGTGGTCCGTGATCTGCTGTTATGCTACTATGCTACTGACCATTGGGGGAGCGATAGCAAGCAAGAGAGTTAGATATCAAGAGTCATAGATAGATAGATAGATAGATAGATGGATGGATGGACGGCAAGGCAAGCATCTGATTGACAGTGGTCCGTGATCTGCTGTTATGCTACTATGCTACTGACCATTGGGGGAGCGATAGCAAGTAAGAGAGTTAGATATCGAGAGTCATTGATAGATAGATAGATAGATGGATGGATGGATGGACGGCAAGGCAAGCATCTGATTGACAGTGGTCCGTGATCTGCTGTTATGCTACTATGCTACTGACCATTGGGGGAGCGATAGCAAGCAAGAGAGTTAGATATCGAGAGTCATAGATAGATAGATAGATAGATGGATGGATGGACGGCAAGGCAAGCATCTGATTGACATTGGTCCGTGATCTGCTGTTATGCTACAATGCTACTGACCATTGGGGGAGCAATAGCAAGCAAGAGAGTTAGATATCAAGAGTCATAGATAGATAGATAGATAGATGGATGGATGGACGGCAAGGCAAGCATCTGATTGACAGTGGTCCGAGATCTGCTGTTATGCTACTATGCTACTGACCATTGGGGGAGCGATATCAAGCAAGAGAGTTAGATATCAAGAGTCATAGATAGATAGATAGATGGATGGATGGATGGACGGCAAGGCAAGCATCTGATTGACAGTGGTCCGTGATCTGCTGTTATGCTACTATGCTACTGACCATTGGGGGAGCGATAGCAAGTAAGAGAGTTAGATATCGAGAGTCATTGATAGATAGATAGATAGATGGATGGATGAATGGATGGACGGCAAGGCAAGCATCTGATTGACAGTGGTCCGTGATCTGCTGTTATGCTACTATGCTACTGACCATTGGGGGAGCGATAGCAAGCAAGAGAGTTAGATATCGAGAGTCATTGATAGATAGATAGATAGATGGATGGATGGATGGACGGCAAGGCAAGCATCTGAGTGACAGTGGTCCGTGATCTGCTGTTATGCTACTATGCTACTGACCATTGGGGGAGCGATAGCAAGCAAGAGAGTTAGATATCAAGAGTCATAGATAGATAGATAGATAGATGGATGGATGGACGGCAAGGCAAGCATCTGATTGACAGTGGTCCGTGATCTGCTGTTATGCTACTATGCTACTGACCATTGGGGGAGCGATAGCAAGTAAGAGAGTTAGATATCGAGAGTCATTGATAGATAGATAGATAGATGGATGGATGAATGGATGGACGGCAAGGCAAGCATCTGATTGACAGTGGTCCGTGATCTGCTGTTATGCTACAATGCTACTGACCATTGGGGGAGCGATAGCAAGCAAGAGAGTTAGATATCAAGAGTCATAGATAGATAGATAGATAGATGGATGGATGGACGGCAAGGCAAGCATCTGATTGACAGTGGTCCGTGATCTGCTGTTATGCTACTATGCTACTGACCATTGGGGGAGCGATAGCAAGCAAGAGAGTTAGATATCGAGAGTCATTGATAGATAGATAGATAGATGGATGGATGGATGGACGGCAAGGCAAGCATCTGAGTGACAGTGGTCCGTGATCTGCTGTTATGCTACAATGCTACTGACCATTGGGGGAGCAACAGCAAGCAAGAGAGTTAGATATCAAGAGTCATAGATAGATAGATAGATGGATGGATGGATGGACGGCAAGGCAAGCATCTGATTGACAGTGGTCCGTGATCTGCTGTTATGCTACTATGCTACTGACCATTGGGGGAGCGATAGCAAGTAAGAGAGTTAGATATCGAGAGTCATTGATAGATAGATAGATAGATGGATGGATGGATGGACGGCAAGGCAAGCATCTGATTGACAGTGGTCCGTGATCTGCTGTTATGCTACTATGCTACTGACCATTGGGGGAGCGATAGCAAGTAAGAGAGTTAGATATCGAGAGTCATTGATAGATTGATAGATAGATGGATGGATGGATGGACGGCAAGGCAAGCATCTGATTGACAGTGGTCCGTGATCTGCTGTTATGCTACTATGCTACTGACCATTGGGGGAGCGATAGCAAGCAAGAGAGTTAGATATCAAGAGTCATAGATAGATAGATAGATAGATGGATGGATGGACGGCAAGGCAAGCATCTGATTGACAGTGGTCCGAGATCTGCTGTTATGCTACTATGCTACTGACCATTGGGGGAGCGATATCAAGCAAGAGAGTTAGATATCAAGAGTCATAGATAGATAGATAGATGGATGGATGGATGGACGGCAAGGCAAGCATCTGATTGACAGTGGTCCGTGATCTGCTGTTATGCTACTATGCTACTGACCATTGGGGGAGCGATAGCAAGCAAGAGAGTTAGATATCAAGAGTCATAGATAGGTAGATGGATGGGTGGATGGATGGACGGCAAGGCAAGCATCTGATTGACAGTGGTCCGTGATCTGCTGTTATGCTACTATGCTACTGACCATTGGGGGAGCGATATCAAGCAAGAGAGTTAGATATCAAGAGTCATAGATAGATAGATAGATGGATGGATGGATGGACGGCAAGGCAAGCATCTGAGTGACAGTGGTCCGTGATCTGCTGTTATGCTACTATGCTACTGACCATTGGGGGAGCGATAGCAAGCAAGAGAGTTAGATATCAAGAGTCATAGATAGATAGATAGATAGATAGATGGATGGATGGACGGCAAGGCAAGCATCTGATTGACAGTGGTCCGTGATCTGCTGTTATGCTACTATGCTACTGACCATTGGGGGAGCGATAGCAAGTAAGAGAGTTAGATATCGAGAGTCATTGATAGATAGATAGATAGATGGATGGATGGATGGACGGCAAGGCAAGCATCTGATTGACAGTGGTCCGTGATCTGCTGTTATGCTACTATGCTACTGACCATTGGGGGAGCGATAGCAAGCAAGAGAGTTAGATATCGAGAGTCATAGATAGATAGATAGATAGATGGATGGATGGACGGCAAGGCAAGCATCTGATTGACATTGGTCCGTGATCTGCTGTTATGCTACAATGCTACTGACCATTGGGGGAGCAATAGCAAGCAAGAGAGTTAGATATCAAGAGTCATAGATAGATAGATAGATAGATGGATGGATGGACGGCAAGGCAAGCATCTGATTGACAGTGGTCCGAGATCTGCTGTTATGCTACTATGCTACTGACCATTGGGGGAGCGATATCAAGCAAGAGAGTTAGATATCAAGAGTCATAGATAGATAGATAGATGGATGGATGGATGGACGGCAAGGCAAGCATCTGATTGACAGTGGTCCGTGATCTGCTGTTATGCTACTATGCTACTGACCATTGGGGGAGCGATAGCAAGTAAGAGAGTTAGATATCGAGAGTCATTGATAGATAGATAGATAGATGGATGGATGAATGGATGGACGGCAAGGCAAGCATCTGATTGACAGTGGTCCGTGATCTGCTGTTATGCTACTATGCTACTGACCATTGGGGGAGCGATAGCAAGCAAGAGAGTTAGATATCGAGAGTCATTGATAGATAGATAGATAGATGGATGGATGGATGGACGGCAAGGCAAGCATCTGAGTGACAGTGGTCCGTGATCTGCTGTTATGCTACTATGCTACTGACCATTGGGGGAGCGATAGCAAGCAAGAGAGTTAGATATCAAGAGTCATAGATAGATAGATAGATAGATGGATGGATGGACGGCAAGGCAAGCATCTGATTGACAGTGGTCCGTGATCTGCTGTTATGCTACTATGCTACTGACCATTGGGGGAGCGATAGCAAGTAAGAGAGTTAGATATCGAGAGTCATTGATAGATAGATAGATAGATGGATGGATGAATGGATGGACGGCAAGGCAAGCATCTGATTGACAGTGGTCCGTGATCTGCTGTTATGCTACAATGCTACTGACCATTGGGGGAGCGATAGCAAGCAAGAGAGTTAGATATCAAGAGTCATAGATAGATAGATAGATAGATAGATGGATGGATGGACGGCAAGGCAAGCATCTGATTGACAGTGGTCCGTGATCTGCTGTTATGCTACTATGCTACTGACCATTGGGGGAGCGATAGCAAGCAAGAGAGTTAGATATCGAGAGTCATTGATAGATAGATAGATAGATGGATGGATGGATGGACGGCAAGGCAAGCATCTGAGTGACAGTGGTCCGTGATCTGCTGTTATGCTACAATGCTACTGACCATTGGGGGAGCAACAGCAAGCAAGAGAGTTAGATATCAAGAGTCATAGATAGATAGATAGATAGATGGATGGATGGACGGCAAGGCAAGCATCTGATTGACAGTGGTCCGAGATCTGCTGTTATGCTACTATGCTACTGACCATTGGGGGAGCGATATCAAGCAAGAGAGTTAGATATCAAGAGTCATAGATAGATAGATAGATGGATGGATGGATGGACGGCAAGGCAAGCATCTGATTGACAGTGGTCCGTGATCTGCTGTTATGCTACTATGCTACTGACCATTGGGGGAGCGATAGCAAGCAAGAGAGTTAGATATCAAGAGTCATAGATAGGTAGATGGATGGGTGGATGGATGGACGGCAAGGCAAGCATCTGATTGACAGTGGTCCGTGATCTGCTGTTATGCTACTATGCTACTGACCATTGGGGGAGCGATATCAAGCAAGAGAGTTAGATATCAAGAGTCATAGATAGATAGATAGATGGATGGATGGATGGACGGCAAGGCAAGCATCTGAGTGACAGTGGTCCGTGATCTGCTGTTATGCTACTATGCTACTGACCATTGGGGGAGCGATAGCAAGCAAGAGAGTTAGATATCAAGAGTCATAGATAGATAGATAGATAGATAGATGGATGGATGGACGGCAAGGCAAGCATCTGATTGACAGTGGTCCGTGATCTGCTGTTATGCTACTATGCTACTGACCATTGGGGGAGCGATAGCAAGTAAGAGAGTTAGATATCGAGAGTCATTGATAGATAGATAGATAGATGGATGGATGGATGGACGGCAAGGCAAGCATCTGATTGACAGTGGTCCGTGATCTGCTGTTATGCTACTATGCTACTGACCATTGGGGGAGCGATAGCAAGCAAGAGAGTTAGATATCGAGAGTCATAGATAGATAGATAGATAGATGGATGGATGGACGGCAAGGCAAGCATCTGATTGACATTGGTCCGTGATCTGCTGTTATGCTACAATGCTACTGACCATTGGGGGAGCAATAGCAAGCAAGAGAGTTAGATATCAAGAGTCATAGATAGATAGATAGATAGATGGATGGATGGACGGCAAGGCAAGCATCTGATTGACAGTGGTCCGAGATCTGCTGTTATGCTACTATGCTACTGACCATTGGGGGAGCGATATCAAGCAAGAGAGTTAGATATCAAGAGTCATAGATAGATAGATAGATGGATGGATGGATGGACGGCAAGGCAAGCATCTGATTGACAGTGGTCCGTGATCTGCTGTTATGCTACTATGCTACTGACCATTGGGGGAGCGATAGCAAGTAAGAGAGTTAGATATCGAGAGTCATTGATAGATAGATAGATAGATGGATGGATGGATGGACGGCAAGGCAAGCATCTGATTGACAGTGGTCCGTGATCTGCTGTTATGCTACTATGCTACTGACCATTGGGGGAGCGATAGCAAGTAAGAGAGTTAGATATCGAGAGTCATTGATAGATTGATAGATAGATGGATGGATGGATGGACGGCAAGGCAAGCATCTGATTGACAGTGGTCCGTGATCTGCTGTTATGCTACTATGCTACTGACCATTGGGGGAGCGATAGCAAGCAAGAGAGTTAGATATCGAGAGTCATAGATAGATAGATAGATAGATGGATGGATGGACGGCAAGGCAAGCATCTGATTGACAGTGGTCCGTGATCTGCTGTTATGCTACTATGCTACTGACCATTGGGGGAGCGATATCAAGCAAGAGAGTTAGATATCAAGAGTCATAGATAGATAGATAGATGGATGGATGGATGGACGGCAAGGCAAGCATCTGATTGACAGTGGTCCGTGATCTGCTGTTATGCTACTATGCTACTGACCATTGGGGGAGCGATAGCAAGCAAGAGAGTTAGATATCAAGAGTCATAGATAGGTAGATGGATAGATGGATGGATGGACGGCAAGGCAAGCATCTGATTGACAGTGGTCCGTGATCTGCTGTTATGCTACTATGCTACTGACCATTGGGGGAGCGATAGCAAGCAAGAGAGTTAGATATCGAGAGTCATTGATAGATAGATAGATAGATGGATGGATGGATGGACGGCAAGGCAAGCATCTGAGTGACAGTGGTCCGTGATCTGCTGTTATGCTACTATGCTACTGACCATTGGGGGAGCGATAGTAAGCAAGAGAGTTAGTTATCAAGAGTCATAGATAGATAGATAGATAGATAGATGGATGGATGGACGGCAAGGCAAGCATCTGATTGACAGTGGTCCGTGATCTGCTGTTATGCTACTATGCTACTGACCATTGGGGGAGCGATAGCAAGTAAGAGAGTTAGATATCGAGAGTCATTGATAGATAGATAGATAGATGGATGGATGGACGGCAAGGCAAGCATCTGATTGACATTGGTCCGTGATCTGCTGTTATGCTACAATGCTACTGACCATTGGGGGAGCAATAGCAAGCAAGAGAGTTAGATATCAAGAGTCATAGATAGATAGATAGATAGATGGATGGATGGACGGCAAGGCAAGCATCTGATTGACAGTGGTCCGAGATCTGCTGTTATGCTACTATGCTACTGACCATTGGGGGAGCGATATCAAGCAAGAGAGTTAGATATCAAGAGTCATAGATAGATAGATAGATGGATGGATGGATGGACGGCAAGGCAAGCATCTGATTGACAGTGGTCCGTGATCTGCTGTTATGCTACTATGCTACTGACCATTGGGGGAGCGATAGCAAGCAAGAGAGTTAGATATCAAGAGTCATAGATAGGTAGATGGATGGGTGGATGGATGGACGGCAAGGCAAGCATCTGATTGACAGTGGTCCGTGATCTGCTGTTATGCTACTATGCTACTGACCATTGGGGGAGCGATATCAAGCAAGAGAGTTAGATATCAAGAGTCATAGATAGATAGATAGATGGATGGATGGATGGACGGCAAGGCAAGCATCTGATTGACAGTGGTCCGTGATCTGCTGTTATGCTACTATGCTACTGACCATTGGGGGAGCGATAGCAAGTAAGAGAGTTAGATATCGAGAGTCATTGATAGATAGATAGATAGATGGATGGATGAATGGATGGACGGCAAGGCAAGCATCTGATTGACAGTGGTCCGTGATCTGCTGTTATGCTACAATGCTACTGACCATTGGGGGAGCGATAGCAAGCAAGAGAGTTAGATATCAAGAGTCATAGATAGATAGATAGATAGATGGATGGATGGACGGCAAGGCAAGCATCTGATTGACAGTGGTCCGTGATCTGCTGTTATGCTACTATGCTACTGACCATTGGGGGAGCGATAGCAAGCAAGAGAGTTAGATATCGAGAGTCATTGATAGATAGATAGATAGATGGATGGATGGATGGACGGCAAGGCAAGCATCTGAGTGACAGTGGTCCGTGATCTGCTGTTATGCTACAATGCTACTGACCATTGGGGGAGCAACAGCAAGCAAGAGAGTTAGATATCAAGAGTCATAGATAGATAGATAGATAGATGGATGGATGGACGGCAAGGCAAGCATCTGATTGACAGTGGTCCGAGATCTGCTGTTATGCTACTATGCTACTGACCATTGGGGGAGCGATATCAAGCAAGAGAGTTAGATATCAAGAGTCATAGATAGATAGATAGATGGATGGATGGATGGACGGCAAGGCAAGCATCTGATTGACAGTGGTCCGTGATCTGCTGTTATGCTACTATGCTACTGACCATTGGGGGAGCGATAGCAAGCAAGAGAGTTAGATATCAAGAGTCATAGATAGGTAGATGGATGGGTGGATGGATGGACGGCAAGGCAAGCATCTGATTGACAGTGGTCCGTGATCTGCTGTTATGCTACTATGCTACTGACCATTGGGGGAGCGATATCAAGCAAGAGAGTTAGATATCAAGAGTCATAGATAGATAGATAGATGGATGGATGGATGGACGGCAAGGCAAGCATCTGAGTGACAGTGGTCCGTGATCTGCTGTTATGCTACTATGCTACTGACCATTGGGGGAGCGATAGCAAGCAAGAGAGTTAGATATCAAGAGTCATAGATAGATAGATAGATAGATAGATGGATGGATGGACGGCAAGGCAAGCATCTGATTGACAGTGGTCCGTGATCTGCTGTTATGCTACTATGCTACTGACCATTGGGGGAGCGATAGCAAGTAAGAGAGTTAGATATCGAGAGTCATTGATAGATAGATAGATAGATGGATGGATGGATGGACGGCAAGGCAAGCATCTGATTGACAGTGGTCCGTGATCTGCTGTTATGCTACTATGCTACTGACCATTGGGGGAGCGATAGCAAGCAAGAGAGTTAGATATCGAGAGTCATAGATAGATAGATAGATAGATGGATGGATGGACGGCAAGGCAAGCATCTGATTGACATTGGTCCGTGATCTGCTGTTATGCTACAATGCTACTGACCATTGGGGGAGCAATAGCAAGCAAGAGAGTTAGATATCAAGAGTCATAGATAGATAGATAGATAGATGGATGGATGGACGGCAAGGCAAGCATCTGATTGACAGTGGTCCGAGATCTGCTGTTATGCTACTATGCTACTGACCATTGGGGGAGCGATATCAAGCAAGAGAGTTAGATATCAAGAGTCATAGATAGATAGATAGATGGATGGATGGATGGACGGCAAGGCAAGCATCTGATTGACAGTGGTCCGTGATCTGCTGTTATGCTACTATGCTACTGACCATTGGGGGAGCGATAGCAAGTAAGAGAGTTAGATATCGAGAGTCATTGATAGATAGATAGATAGATGGATGGATGGATGGACGGCAAGGCAAGCATCTGATTGACAGTGGTCCGTGATCTGCTGTTATGCTACTATGCTACTGACCATTGGGGGAGCGATAGCAAGTAAGAGAGTTAGATATCGAGAGTCATTGATAGATTGATAGATAGATGGATGGATGGATGGACGGCAAGGCAAGCATCTGATTGACAGTGGTCCGTGATCTGCTGTTATGCTACTATGCTACTGACCATTGGGGTAGCGATAGCAAGCAAGAGAGTTAGATATCAAGAGTCATAGATAGATAGATAGATAGATGGATGGATGGACGGCAAGGCAAGCATCTGATTGACAGTGGTCCGAGATCTGCTGTTATGCTACTATGCTACTGACCATTGGGGGAGCGATATCAAGCAAGAGAGTTAGATATCAAGAGTCATAGATAGATAGATAGATGGATGGATGGATGGACGGCAAGGCAAGCATCTGATTGACAGTGGTCCGTGATCTGCTGTTATGCTACTATGCTACTGACCATTGGGGGAGCGATAGCAAGCAAGAGAGTTAGATATCAAGAGTCATAGATAGGTAGATGGATGGGTGGATGGATGGACGGCAAGGCAAGCATCTGATTGACAGTGGTCCGTGATCTGCTGTTATGCTACTATGCTACTGACCATTGGGGGAGCGATATCAAGCAAGAGAGTTAGATATCAAGAGTCATAGATAGATAGATAGATGGATGGATGGATGGACGGCAAGGCAAGCATCTGAGTGACAGTGGTCCGTGATCTGCTGTTATGCTACTATGCTACTGACCATTGGGGGAGCGATAGCAAGCAAGAGAGTTAGATATCAAGAGTCATAGATAGATAGATAGATAGATAGATGGATGGATGGACGGCAAGGCAAGCATCTGATTGACAGTGGTCCGTGATCTGCTGTTATGCTACTATGCTACTGACCATTGGGGGAGCGATAGCAAGTAAGAGAGTTAGATATCGAGAGTCATTGATAGATAGATAGATAGATGGATGGATGGATGGACGGCAAGGCAAGCATCTGATTGACAGTGGTCCGTGATCTGCTGTTATGCTACTATGCTACTGACCATTGGGGGAGCGATAGCAAGCAAGAGAGTTAGATATCGAGAGTCATAGATAGATAGATAGATAGATGGATGGATGGACGGCAAGGCAAGCATCTGATTGACATTGGTCCGTGATCTGCTGTTATGCTACAATGCTACTGACCATTGGGGGAGCAATAGCAAGCAAGAGAGTTAGATATCAAGAGTCATAGATAGATAGATAGATAGATGGATGGATGGACGGCAAGGCAAGCATCTGATTGACAGTGGTCCGAGATCTGCTGTTATGCTACTATGCTACTGACCATTGGGGGAGCGATATCAAGCAAGAGAGTTAGATATCAAGAGTCATAGATAGATAGATAGATGGATGGATGGATGGACGGCAAGGCAAGCATCTGATTGACAGTGGTCCGTGATCTGCTGTTATGCTACTATGCTACTGACCATTGGGGGAGCGATAGCAAGTAAGAGAGTTAGATATCGAGAGTCATTGATAGATAGATAGATAGATGGATGGATGGATGGACGGCAAGGCAAGCATCTGATTGACAGTGGTCCGTGATCTGCTGTTATGCTACTATGCTACTGACCATTGGGGGAGCGATAGCAAGTAAGAGAGTTAGATATCGAGAGTCATTGATAGATTGATAGATAGATGGATGGATGGATGGACGGCAAGGCAAGCATCTGATTGACAGTGGTCCGTGATCTGCTGTTATGCTACTATGCTACTGACCATTGGGGGAGCGATAGCAAGCAAGAGAGTTAGATATCGAGAGTCATAGATAGATAGATAGATAGATGGATGGATGGACGGCAAGGCAAGCATCTGATTGACAGTGGTCCGTGATCTGCTGTTATGCTACTATGCTACTGACCATTGGGGGAGCGATATCAAGCAAGAGAGTTAGATATCAAGAGTCATAGATAGATAGATAGATGGATGGATGGATGGACGGCAAGGCAAGCATCTGATTGACAGTGGTCCGTGATCTGCTGTTATGCTACTATGCTACTGACCATTGGGGGAGCGATAGCAAGCAAGAGAGTTAGATATCAAGAGTCATAGATAGGTAGATGGATAGATGGATGGATGGACGGCAAGGCAAGCATCTGATTGACAGTGGTCCGTGATCTGCTGTTATGCTACTATGCTACTGACCATTGGGGGAGCGATAGCAAGCAAGAGAGTTAGATATCGAGAGTCATTGATAGATAGATAGATAGATGGATGGATGGATGGACGGCAAGGCAAGCATCTGAGTGACAGTGGTCCGTGATCTGCTGTTATGCTACTATGCTACTGACCATTGGGGGAGCGATAGCAAGCAAGAGAGTTAGTTATCAAGAGTCATAGATAGATAGATAGATAGATAGATGGATGGATGGACGGCAAGGCAAGCATCTGATTGACAGTGGTCCGTGATCTGCTGTTATGCTACTATGCTACTGACCATTGGGGGAGCGATAGCAAGTAAGAGAGTTAGATATCGAGAGTCATTGATAGATAGATAGATAGATGGATGGATGGACGGCAAGGCAAGCATCTGATTGACATTGGTCCGTGATCTGCTGTTATGCTACAATGCTACTGACCATTGGGGGAGCAATAGCAAGCAAGAGAGTTAGATATCAAGAGTCATAGATAGATAGATAGATAGATGGATGGATGGACGGCAAGGCAAGCATCTGATTGACAGTGGTCCGAGATCTGCTGTTATGCTACTATGCTACTGACCATTGGGGGAGCGATATCAAGCAAGAGAGTTAGATATCAAGAGTCATAGATAGATAGATAGATGGATGGATGGATGGACGGCAAGGCAAGCATCTGATTGACAGTGGTCCGTGATCTGCTGTTATGCTACTATGCTACTGACCATTGGGGGAGCGATAGCAAGCAAGAGAGTTAGATATCAAGAGTCATAGATAGGTAGATGGATGGGTGGATGGATGGACGGCAAGGCAAGCATCTGATTGACAGTGGTCCGTGATCTGCTGTTATGCTACTATGCTACTGACCATTGGGGGAGCGATATCAAGCAAGAGAGTTAGATATCAAGAGTCATAGATAGATAGATAGATGGATGGATGGATGGACGGCAAGGCAAGCATCTGATTGACAGTGGTCCGTGATCTGCTGTTATGCTACTATGCTACTGACCATTGGGGGAGCGATAGCAAGCAAGAGAGTTAGATATCAAGAGTCATAGATAGGTAGATGGATAGATGGATGGATGGACGGCAAGGCAAGCATCTGATTGACAGTGGTCCGTGATCTGCTGTTATGCTACTATGCTACTGACCATTGGGGGAGCGATAGCAAGTAAGAGAGTTAGATATCGAGAGTCATTGATAGATAGATAGATAGATGGATGGATGGATGGACGGCAAGGCAAGCATCTGAGTGACAGTGGTCCGTGATCTGCTGTTATGCTACTATGCTACTGACCATTGGGGGAGCAATAGCAAGCAAGAGAGTTAGATATCAAGAGTCATAGATAGATAGATAGATAGATGGATGGATGGACGGCAAGGCAAGCATCTGATTGACAGTGGTCCGAGATCTGCTGTTATGCTACTATGCTACTGACCATTGGGGGAGCGATATCAAGCAAGAGAGTTAGATATCAAGAGTCATAGATAGATAGATAGATGGATGGATGGATGGACGGCAAGGCAAGCATCTGATTGACAGTGGTCCGTGATCTGCTGTTATGCTACTATGCTACTGACCATTGGGGGAGCGATAGCAAGCAAGAGAGTTAGATATCAAGAGTCATAGATAGGTAGATGGATGGGTGGATGGATGGACGGCAAGGCAAGCATCTGATTGACAGTGGTCCGTGATCTGCTGTTATGCTACTATGCTACTGACCATTGGGGGAGCGATATCAAGCAAGAGAGTTAGATATCAAGAGTCATAGAAAGATAGATAGATGGATGGATGGATGGACGGCAAGGCAAGCATCTGATTGACAGTGGTCCGTGATCTGCTGTTATGCTACTATGCTACTGACCATTGGGGGAGCGATAGCAAGCAAGAGAGTTAGATATCAAGAGTCATAGATAGGTAGATGGATAGATGGATGGATGGACGGCAAGGCAAGCATCTGATTGACAGTGGTCCGTGATCTGCTGTTATGCTACTATGCTACTGACCATTGGGGGAGCGATAGCAAGTAAGAGAGTTAGATATCGAGAGTCATTGATAGATAGATAGATAGATGGATGGATGGATGGACGGCAAGGCAAGCATCTGATTGACAGTGGTCCGTGATCTGCTGTTATGCTACTATGCTACTGACCATTGGTGGAGCGATAGCAAGTAAGAGAGTTAGATATCGAGAGTCATTGATAGATTGATAGATAGATGGATGGATGGATGGACGGCAAGGCAAGCATCTGATTGACAGTGGTCCGTGATCTGCTGTTATGCTACTATGCTACTGACCATTGGGGGAGCGATATCAAGCAAGAGAGTTAGATATCAAGAGTCATAGATAGATAGATAGATGGATGGATGGATGGACGGCAAGGCAAGCATCTGATTGACAGTGGTCCGTGATCTGCTGTTATGCTACTATGCTACTGACCATTGGGGGAGCGATAGCAAGCAAGAGAGTTAGATATCAAGAGTCATAGATAGGTAGATGGATAGATGGATGGATGGACGGCAAGGCAAGCATCTGATTGACAGTGGTCCGTGATCTGCTGTTATGCTACTATGCTACTGACCATTGGGGGAGCGATAGCAAGCAAGAGAGTTAGATATCGAGAGTCATTGATAGATAGATAGATAGATGGATGGATGGATGGACGGCAAGGCAAGCATCTGAGTGACAGTGGTCCGTGATCTGCTGTTATGCTACTATGCTACTGACCATTGGGGGAGCGATAGCAAGCAAGAGAGTTAGATATCAAGAGTCATAGATAGATAGATAGATAGATAGATGGATGGATGGACGGCAAGGCAAGCATCTGATTGACAGTGGTCCGTGATCTGCTGTTATGCTACTATGCTACTGACCATTGGGGGAGCGATAGCAAGTAAGAGAGTTAGATATCGAGAGTCATTGATAGATAGATAGATAGATGGATGGATGGATGGACGGCAAGGCAAGCATCTGATTGACAGTGGTCCGTGATCTGCTGTTATGCTACTATGCTACTGACCATTGGGGGAGCGATAGCAAGTAAGAGAGTTAGATATCGAGAGTCATTGATAGATTGATAGATAGATGGATGGATGGATGGACGGCAAGGCAAGCATCTGATTGACAGTGGTCCGTGATCTGCTGTTATGCTACTATGCTACTGACCATTGGGGGAGCGATAGCAAGCAAGAGAGTTAGATATCGAGAGTCATAGATAGATAGATAGATAGATGGATGGATGGACGGCAAGGCAAGCATCTGATTGACAGTGGTCCGTGATCTGCTGTTATGCTACTATGCTACTGACCATTGGGGGAGCGATATCAAGCAAGAGAGTTAGATATCAAGAGTCATAGATAGATAGATAGATGGATGGATGGATGGACGGCAAGGCAAGCATCTGATTGACAGTGGTCCGTGATCTGCTGTTATGCTACTATGCTACTGACCATTGGGGGAGCGATAGCAAGCAAGAGAGTTAGATATCAAGAGTCATAGATAGGTAGATGGATAGATGGATGGATGGACGGCAAGGCAAGCATCTGATTGACAGTGGTCCGTGATCTGCTGTTATGCTACTATGCTACTGACCATTGGGGGAGCGATAGCAAGCAAGAGAGTTAGATATCGAGAGTCATTGATAGATAGATAGATAGATGGATGGATGGATGGACGGCAAGGCAAGCATCTGAGTGACAGTGGTCCGTGATCTGCTGTTATGCTACTATGCTACTGACCATTGGGGGAGCGATAGCAAGCAAGAGAGTTAGATATCAAGAGTCATAGATAGATAGATAGATAGATAGATGGATGGATGGACGGCAAGGCAAGCATCTGATTGACAGTGGTCCGTGATCTGCTGTTATGCTACTATGCTACTGACCATTGGGGGAGCGATAGCAAGTAAGAGAGTTAGATATCGAGAGTCATTGATAGATAGATAGATAGATGGATGGATGGATGGACGGCAAGGCAAGCATCTGATTGACAGTGGTCCGTGATCTGCTGTTATGCTACTATGCTACTGACCATTGGGGGAGCGATAGCAAGTAAGAGAGTTAGATATCGAGAGTCATTGATAGATTGATAGATAGATGGATGGATGGATGGACGGCAAGGCAAGCATCTGATTGACAGTGGTCCGTGATCTGCAGTTATGCTACTATGCTACTGACCATTGGGGGAGCGATAGCAAGCAAGAGAGTTAGATATCGAGAGTCATAGATAGATAGATAGATAGATGGATGGATGGACGGCAAGGCAAGCATCTGATTGACATTGGTCCGTGATCTGCTGTTATGCTACAATGCTACTGACCATTGGGGGAGCAATAGCAAGCAAGAGAGTTAGATATCAAGAGTCATAGATAGATAGATAGATAGATGGATGGATGGACGGCAAGGCAAGCATCTGATTGACAGTGGTCCGAGATCTGCTGTTATGCTACTATGCTACTGACCATTGGGGGAGCGATATCAAGCAAGAGAGTTAGATATCAAGAGTCATAGATAGATAGATAGATGGATGGATGGATGGACGGCAAGGCAAGCATCTGATTGACAGTGGTCCGTGATCTGCTGTTATGCTACTATGCTACTGACCATTGGGGGAGCGATAGCAAGTAAGAGAGTTAGATATCGAGAGTCATTGATAGATAGATAGATAGATGGATGGATGGATGGACGGCAAGGCAAGCATCTGATTGACAGTGGTCCGTGATCTGCTGTTATGCTACTATGCTACTGACCATTGGTGGAGCGATAGCAAGTAAGAGAGTTAGATATCGAGAGTCATTGATAGATTGATAGATAGATGGATGGATGGATGGACGGCAAGGCAAGCATCTGATTGACAGTGGTCCGTGATCTGCTGTTATGCTACTATGCTACTGACCATTGGGGGAGCGATATCAAGCAAGAGAGTTAGATATCAAGAGTCATAGATAGATAGATAGATGGATGGATGGATGGACGGCAAGGCAAGCATCTGATTGACAGTGGTCCGTGATCTGCTGTTATGCTACTATGCTACTGACCATTGGGGGAGCGATAGCAAGCAAGAGAGTTAGATATCAAGAGTCATAGATAGGTAGATGGATAGATGGATGGATGGACGGCAAGGCAAGCATCTGATTGACAGTGGTCCGTGATCTGCTGTTATGCTACTATGCTACTGACCATTGGGGGAGCGATAGCAAGCAAGAGAGTTAGATATCGAGAGTCATTGATAGATAGATAGATAGATGGATGGATGGATGGACGGCAAGGCAAGCATCTGAGTGACAGTGGTCCGTGATCTGCTGTTATGCTACTATGCTACTGACCATTGGGGGAGCGATAGCAAGCAAGAGAGTTAGATATCAAGAGTCATAGATAGATAGATAGATAGATAGATGGATGGATGGACGGCAAGGCAAGCATCTGATTGACAGTGGTCCGTGATCTGCTGTTATGCTACTATGCTACTGACCATTGGGGGAGCGATAGCAAGTAAGAGAGTTAGATATCGAGAGTCATTGATAGATAGATAGATAGATGGATGGATGGATGGACGGCAAGGCAAGCATCTGATTGACAGTGGTCCGTGATCTGCTGTTATGCTACTATGCTACTGACCATTGGGGGAGCGATAGCAAGTAAGAGAGTTAGATATCGAGAGTCATTGATAGATTGATAGATAGATGGATGGATGGATGGACGGCAAGGCAAGCATCTGATTGACAGTGGTCCGTGATCTGCTGTTATGCTACTATGCTACTGACCATTGGGGGAGCGATAGCAAGCAAGAGAGTTAGATATCGAGAGTCATAGATAGATAGATAGATAGATGGATGGATGGACGGCAAGGCAAGCATCTGATTGACAGTGGTCCGTGATCTGCTGTTATGCTACTATGCTACTGACCATTGGGGGAGCGATATCAAGCAAGAGAGTTAGATATCAAGAGTCATAGATAGATAGATAGATGGATGGATGGATGGACGGCAAGGCAAGCATCTGATTGACAGTGGTCCGTGATCTGCTGTTATGCTACTATGCTACTGACCATTGGGGGAGCGATAGCAAGCAAGAGAGTTAGATATCAAGAGTCATAGATAGGTAGATGGATAGATGGATGGATGGACGGCAAGGCAAGCATCTGATTGACAGTGGTCCGTGATCTGCTGTTATGCTACTATGCTACTGACCATTGGGGGAGCGATAGCAAGCAAGAGAGTTAGATATCGAGAGTCATTGATAGATAGATAGATAGATGGATGGATGGATGGACGGCAAGGCAAGCATCTGAGTGACAGTGGTCCGTGATCTGCTGTTATGCTACTATGCTACTGACCATTGGGGGAGCGATAGCAAGCAAGAGAGTTAGATATCAAGAGTCATAGATAGATAGATAGATAGATAGATGGATGGATGGACGGCAAGGCAAGCATCTGATTGACAGTGGTCCGTGATCTGCTGTTATGCTACTATGCTACTGACCATTGGGGGAGCGATAGCAAGTAAGAGAGTTAGATATCGAGAGTCATTGATAGATAGATAGATAGATGGATGGATGGATGGACGGCAAGGCAAGCATCTGATTGACAGTGGTCCGTGATCTGCTGTTATGCTACTATGCTACTGACCATTGGGGGAGCGATAGCAAGTAAGAGAGTTAGATATCGAGAGTCATTGATAGATTGATAGATAGATGGATGGATGGATGGACGGCAAGGCAAGCATCTGATTGACAGTGGTCCGTGATCTGCTGTTATGCTACTATGCTACTGACCATTGGGGGAGCGATAGCAAGCAAGAGAGTTAGATATCGAGAGTCATAGATAGATAGATAGATAGATGGATGGATGGACGGCAAGGCAAGCATCTGATTGACATTGGTCCGTGATCTGCTGTTATGCTACAATGCTACTGACCATTGGGGGAGCAATAGCAAGCAAGAGAGTTAGATATCAAGAGTCATAGATAGATAGATAGATAGATGGATGGATGGACGGCAAGGCAAGCATCTGATTGACAGTGGTCCGAGATCTGCTGTTATGCTACTATGCTACTGACCATTGGGGGAGCGATATCAAGCAAGAGAGTTAGATATCAAGAGTCATAGATAGATAGATAGATGGATGGATGGATGGACGGCAAGGCAAGCATCTGATTGACAGTGGTCCGTGATCTGCTGTTATGCTACTATGCTACTGACCATTGGGGGAGCGATAGCAAGCAAGAGAGTTAGATATCAAGAGTCATAGATAGGTAGATGGATGGGTGGATGGATGGACGGCAAGGCAAGCATCTGATTGACAGTGGTCCGTGATCTGCTGTTATGCTACTATGCTACTGACCATTGGGGGAGCGATATCAAGCAAGAGAGTTAGATATCAAGAGTCATAGATAGATAGATAGATGGATGGATGGATGGACGGCAAGGCAAGCATCTGATTGACAGTGGTCCGTGATCTGCTGTTATGCTACTATGCTACTGACCATTGGGGGAGCGATAGCAAGCAAGAGAGTTAGATATCAAGAGTCATAGATAGGTAGATGGATAGATGGATGGATGGACGGCAAGGCAAGCATCTGATTGACAGTGGTCCGTGATCTGCTGTTATGCTACTATGCTACTGACCATTGGGGGAGCGATAGCAAGTAAGAGAGTTAGATATCGAGAGTCATAGATAGGTAGATGGATAGATGGATGGATGGACGGCAAGGCAAGCATCTGATTGACAGTGGTCCGTGATCTGCTGTTATGCTACTATGCTACTGACCATTGGGGGAGCGATAGCAAGCAAGAGAGTTAGATATCGAGAGTCATTGATAGATAGATAGATAGATGGATGGATGGATGGACGGCAAGGCAAGCATCTGAGTGACAGTGGTCCGTGATCTGCTGTTATGCTACTATGCTACTGACCATTGGGGGAGCGATAGCAAGCAAGAGAGTTAGATATCAAGAGTCATAGATAGATAGATAGATAGATAGATGGATGGATGGACGGCAAGGCAAGCATCTGATTGACAGTGGTCCGTGATCTGCTGTTATGCTACTATGCTACTGACCATTGGGGGAGCGATAGCAAGTAAGAGAGTTAGATATCGAGAGTCATTGATAGATAGATAGATAGATGGATGGATGGATGGACGGCAAGGCAAGCATCTGATTGACAGTGGTCCGTGATCTGCTGTTATGCTACTATGCTACTGACCATTGGGGGAGCGATAGCAAGTAAGAGAGTTAGATATCGAGAGTCATTGATAGATTGATAGATAGATGGATGGATGGATGGACGGCAAGGCAAGCATCTGATTGACAGTGGTCCGTGATCTGCTGTTATGCTACTATGCTACTGACCATTGGGGGAGCGATAGCAAGCAAGAGAGTTAGATATCAAGAGTCATAGATAGATAGATAGATAGATGGATGGATGGACGGCAAGGCAAGCATCTGATTGACATTGGTCCGTGATCTGCTGTTATGCTACAATGCTACTGACCATTGGGGGAGCAATAGCAAGCAAGAGAGTTAGATATCAAGAGTCATAGATAGATAGATAGATAGATGGATGGATGGACGGCAAGGCAAGCATCTGATTGACAGTGGTCCGTGATCTGCTGTTATGCTACTATGCTACTGACCATTGGGGGAGCGATATCAAGCAAGAGAGTTAGATATCAAGAGTCATAGATAGATAGATAGATGGATGGATGGATGGACGGCAAGGCAAGCATCTGATTGACAGTGGTCCGTGATCTGCTGTTATGCTACTATGCTACTGACCATTGGGGGAGCGATAGCAAGCAAGAGAGTTAGATATCAAGAGTCATAGATAGGTAGATGGATAGATGGATGGATGGACGGCAAGGCAAGCATCTGATTGACAGTGGTCCGTGATCTGCTGTTATGCTACTATGCTACTGACCATTGGGGGAGCGATAGCAAGCAAGAGAGTTAGATATCAAGAGTCATAGATAGATAGATAGATGGATGGATGGATGGACGGCAAGGCAAGCATCTGAGTGACAGTGGTCCGTGATCTGCTGTTATGCTACTATGCTACTGACCATTGGGGGAGCGATAGCAAGCAAGAGAGTTAGATATCAAGAGTCATAGATAGATAGATAGATAGATAGATGGATGGATGGACGGCAAGGCAAGCATCTGATTGACAGTGGTCCGTGATCTGCTGTTATGCTACTATGCTACTGACCATTGGGGGAGCGATAGCAAGTAAGAGAGTTAGATATCGAGAGTCATTGATAGATAGATAGATAGATGGATGGATGGATGGACGGCAAGGCAAGCATCTGATTGACAGTGGTCCGTGATCTGCTGTTATGCTACTATGCTACTGACCATTGGGGGAGCGATAGCAAGCAAGAGAGTTAGATATCAAGAGTCATAGATAGGTAGATGGATAGATGGATGGATGGACGGCAAGGCAAGCATCTGATTGACAGTGGTCCGTGATCTGCTGTTATGCTACTATGCTACTGACCATTGGGGGAGCGATAGCAAGCAAGAGAGTTAGATATCAAGAGTCATAGATAGATAGATAGATGGATGGATGGATGGACGGCAAGGCAAGCATCTGAGTGACAGTGGTCCGTGATCTGCTGTTATGCTACTATGCTACTGACCATTGGGGGAGCGATAGCAAGCAAGAGAGTTAGATATCAAGAGTCATAGATAGATAGATAGATAGATAGATGGATGGATGGACGGCAAGGCAAGCATCTGATTGACAGTGGTCCGTGATCTGCTGTTATGCTACTATGCTACTGACCATTGGGGGAGCGATAGCAAGTAAGAGAGTTAGATATCGAGAGTCATTGATAGATAGATAGATAGATGGATGGATGGATGGACGGCAAGGCAAGCATCTGATTGACAGTGGTCCGTGATCTGCTGTTATGCTACTATGCTACTGACCATTGGGGGAGCGATAGCAAGTAAGAGAGTTAGATATCGAGAGTCATTGATAGATTGATAGATAGATGGATGGATGGATGGACGGCAAGGCAAGCATCTGATTGACAGTGGTCCGTGATCTGCTGTTATGCTACTATGCTACTGACCATTGGGGGAGCGATAGCAAGCAAGAGAGTTAGATATCAAGAGTCATAGATAGATAGATAGATAGATGGATGGATGGATGGACGGCAAGGCAAGCATCTGATTGACAGTGGTCCGTGATCTGCTGTTATGCTACTATGCTACTGACCATTGGGGGAGCGATATCAAGCAAGAGAGTTAGATATCAAGAGTCATAGATAGATAGATAGATGGATGGATGGATGGACGGCAAGGCAAGCATCTGATTGACAGTGGTCCGTGATCTGCTGTTATGCTACTATGCTACTGACCATTGGGGGAGCGATATCAAGCAAGAGAGTTAGATATCAAGAGTCATAGATAGATAGATGGATAGATGGATGGATGGACGGCAAGGCAAGCATCTGATTGACAGTGGTCCGTGATCTGCTGTTATGCTACTATGCTACTGACCATTGGGGGAGCGATAGCAAGCAAGAGAGTTAGATATCAAGAGTCATAGATAGGTAGATGGATAGATGGATGGATGGACGGCAAGGCAAGCATCTGATTGACAGTGGTCCGTGATCTGCTGTTATGCTACTATGCTACTGACCATTGGGGGAGCGATAGCAAGCAAGAGAGTTAGATATCGAGAGTCATTGATAGATAGATAGATAGATGGATGGATGGATGGACGGCAAGGCAAGCATCTGAGTGACAGTGGTCCGTGATCTGCTGTTATGCTACTATGCTACTGACCATTGGGGGAGCGATAGCAAGCAAGAGAGTTAGATATCAAGAGTCATAGATAGATAGATAGATAGATAGATGGATGGATGGACGGCAAGGCAAGCATCTGATTGACAGTGGTCCGTGATCTGCTGTTATGCTACTATGCTACTGACCATTGGGGGAGCGATAGCAAGTAAGAGAGTTAGATATCGAGAGTCATTGATAGATAGATAGATAGATGGATGGATGGATGGACGGCAAGGCAAGCATCTGATTGACAGTGGTCCGTGATCTGCTGTTATGCTACTATGCTACTGACCATTGGGGGAGCGATAGCAAGTAAGAGAGTTAGATATCGAGAGTCATTGATAGATTGATAGATAGATGGATGGATGGATGGACGGCAAGGCAAGCATCTGATTGACAGTGGTCCGAGATCTGCTGTTATGCTACTATGCTACTGACCATTGGGGGAGCGATATCAAGCAAGAGAGTTAGATATCAAGAGTCATAGATAGATAGATAGATGGATGGATGGATGGACGGCAAGGCAAGCATCTGATTGACAGTGGTCCGTGATCTGCTGTTATGCTACTATGCTACTGACCATTGGGGGAGCGATAGCAAGCAAGAGAGTTAGATATCAAGAGTCATAGATAGGTAGATGGATAGATGGATGGATGGACGGCAAGGCAAGCATCTGATTGACAGTGGTCCGTGATCTGCTGTTATGCTACTATGCTACTGACCATTGGGGGAGCGATAGCAAGCAAGAGAGTTAGATATCGAGAGTCATTGATAGATAGATAGATAGATGGATGGATGGATGGACGGCAAGGCAAGCATCTGAGTGACAGTGGTCCGTGATCTGCTGTTATGCTACTATGCTACTGACCATTGGGGGAGCGATAGCAAGCAAGAGAGTTAGATATCAAGAGTCATAGATAGATAGATAGATAGATAGATGGATGGATGGACGGCAAGGCAAGCATCTGATTGACAGTGGTCCGTGATCTGCTGTTATGCTACTATGCTACTGACCATTGGGGGAGCGATAGCAAGTAAGAGAGTTAGATATCGAGAGTCATTGATAGATAGATAGATAGATGGATGGATGGATGGACGGCAAGGCAAGCATCTGATTGACAGTGGTCCGTGATCTGCTGTTATGCTACTATGCTACTGACCATTGGGGGAGCGATAGCAAGTAAGAGAGTTAGATATCGAGAGTCATTGATAGATTGATAGATAGATGGATGGATGGATGGACGGCAAGGCAAGCATCTGATTGACAGTGGTCCGTGATCTGCTGTTATGCTACTATGCTACTGACCATTGGGGGAGCGATAGCAAGCAAGAGAGTTAGATATCGAGAGTCATAGATAGATAGATAGATAGATGGATGGATGGACGGCAAGGCAAGCATCTGATTGACATTGGTCCGTGATCTGCTGTTATGCTACAATGCTACTGACCATTGGGGGAGCAATAGCAAGCAAGAGAGTTAGATATCAAGAGTCATAGATAGATAGATAGATAGATGGATGGATGGACGGCAAGGCAAGCATCTGATTGACAGTGGTCCGAGATCTGCTGTTATGCTACTATGCTACTGACCATTGGGGGAGCGATATCAAGCAAGAGAGTTAGATATCAAGAGTCATAGATAGATAGATAGATGGATGGATGGATGGACGGGAAGGCAAGCATCTGATTGACAGTGGTCCGTGATCTGCTGTTATGCTACTATGCTACTGACCATTGGGGGAGCGATAGCAAGCAAGAGAGTTAGATATCAAGAGTCATAGATAGGTAGATGGATGGGTGGATGGATGGACGGCAAGGCAAGCATCTGATTGACAGTGGTCCGTGATCTGCTGTTATGCTACTATGCTACTGACCATTGGGGGAGCGATATCAAGCAAGAGAGTTAGATATCAAGAGTCATAGATAGATAGATAGATGGATGGATGGATGGACGGCAAGGCAAGCATCTGATTGACAGTGGTCCGTGATCTGCTGTTATGCTACTATGCTACTGACCATTGGGGGAGCGATAGCAAGTAAGAGAGTTAGATATCGAGAGTCATTGATAGATTGATAGATAGATGGATGGATGGATGGACGGCAAGGCAAGCATCTGATTGACAGTGGTCCGTGATCTGCTGTTATGCTACTATGCTACTGACCATTGGGGGAGCGATAGCAAGCAAGAGAGTTAGATATCGAGAGTCATAGATAGATAGATAGATAGATGGATGGATGGACGGCAAGGCAAGCATCTGATTGACATTGGTCCGTGATCTGCTGTTATGCTACAATGCTACTGACCATTGGGGGAGCAATAGCAAGCAAGAGAGTTAGATATCAAGAGTCATAGATAGATAGATAGATGGATGGATGGATGGACGGCAAGGCAAGCATCTGATTGACAGTGGTCCGTGATCTGCTGTTATGCTACTATGCTACTGACCATTGGGGGAGCGATAGCAAGCAAGAGAGTTAGATATCAAGAGTCATAGATAGGTAGATGGATAGATGGATGGATGGACGGCAAGGCAAGCATCTGATTGACAGTGGTCCGTGATCTGCTGTTATGCTACTATGCTACTGACCATTGGGGGAGCGATAGCAAGTAAGAGAGTTAGATATCGAGAGTCATAGATAGGTAGATGGATAGATGGATGGATGGACGGCAAGGCAAGCATCTGATTGACAGTGGTCCGTGATCTGCTGTTATGCTACTATGCTACTGACCATTGGGGGAGCGATAGCAAGCAAGAGAGTTAGATATCGAGAGTCATTGATAGATAGATAGATAGATGGATGGATGGATGGACGGCAAGGCAAGCATCTGAGTGACAGTGGTCCGTGATCTGCTGTTATGCTACTATGCTACTGACCATTGGGGGAGCGATAGCAAGCAAGAGAGTTAGATATCAAGAGTCATAGATAGATAGATAGATAGATAGATGGATGGATGGACGGCAAGGCAAGCATCTGATTGACAGTGGTCCGTGATCTGCTGTTATGCTACTATGCTACTGACCATTGGGGGAGCGATAGCAAGTAAGAGAGTTAGATATCGAGAGTCATTGATAGATAGATAGATAGATGGATGGATGGATGGACGGCAAGGCAAGCATCTGATTGACAGTGGTCCGTGATCTGCTGTTATGCTACTATGCTACTGACCATTGGGGGAGCGATAGCAAGTAAGAGAGTTAGATATCGAGAGTCATTGATAGATTGATAGATAGATGGATGGATGGATGGACGGCAAGGCAAGCATCTGATTGACAGTGGTCCGTGATCTGCTGTTATGCTACTATGCTACTGACCATTGGGGGAGCGATAGCAAGCAAGAGAGTTAGATATCGAGAGTCATAGATAGATAGATAGATAGATGGATGGATGGACGGCAAGGCAAGCATCTGATTGACATTGGTCCGTGATCTGCTGTTATGCTACAATGCTACTGACCATTAGGGGAGCAATAGCAAGCAAGAGAGTTAGATATCAAGAGTCATAGATAGATAGATAGATAGATGGATGGATGGACGGCAAGGCAAGCATCTGATTGACAGTGGTCCGAGATCTGCTGTTATGCTACTATGCTACTGACCATTGGGGGAGCGATATCAAGCAAGAGAGTTAGATATCAAGAGTCATAGATAGATAGATAGATGGATGGATGGATGGACGGCAAGGCAAGCATCTGATTGACAGTGGTCCGTGATCTGCTGTTATGCTACTATGCTACTGACCATTGGGGGAGCGATAGCAAGCAAGAGAGTTAGATATCAAGAGTCATAGATAGGTAGATGGATAGATGGATGGATGGACGGCAAGGCAAGCATCTGATTGACAGTGGTCCGTGATCTGCTGTTATGCTACTATGCTACTGACCATTGGGGGAGCGATAGCAAGTAAGAGAGTTAGATATCGAGAGTCATTGATAGATAGATAGATAGATGGATGGATGGATGGACGGCAAGGCAAGCATCTGATTGACAGTGGTCCGTGATCTGCTGTTATGCTACTATGCTACTGACCATTGGGGGAGCGATAGCAAGTAAGAGAGTTAGATATCGAGAGTCATTGATAGATTGATAGATAGATGGATGGATGGATGGACGGCAAGGCAAGCATCTGATTGACAGTGGTCCGTGATCTGCTGTTATGCTACTATGCTACTGACCATTGGGGGAGCGATAGCAAGCAAGAGAGTTAGATATCAAGAGTCATAGATAGATAGATAGATAGATGGATGGATGGACGGCAAGGCAAGCATCTGATTGACATTGGTCCGTGATCTGCTGTTATGCTACAATGCTACTGACCATTGGGGGAGCAATAGCAAGCAAGAGAGTTAGATATCAAGAGTCATAGATAGATAGATAGATAGATGGATGGATGGACGGCAAGGCAAGCATCTGATTGACAGTGGTCCGTGATCGGCTGTTATGCTACTATGCTACTAACCATTGGGGGAGCGATATCAAGCAAGAGAGTTAGATATCAAGAGTCATAGAAGATAGATAGATGGATGGATGGATGGACGGCAAGGCAAGCATCTGATTGACAGTGGTCCGTGATCTGCTGTTATGCTACTATGCTACTGACCATTGGGGGAGCGATAGCAAGCAAGAGAGTTAGATATCAAGAGTCATAGATAGGTAGATGGATAGATGGATGGATGGACGGCAAGGCAAGCATCTGATTGACAGTGGTCCGTGATCTGCTGTTATGCTACTATGCTACTGACCATTGGGGGAGCGATAGCAAGCAAGAGAGTTAGATATCGAGAGTCATTGATAGATAGATAGATAGATGGATGGATGGATGGACGGCAAGGCAAGCATCTGAGTGACAGTGGTCCGTGATCTGCTGTTATGCTACTATGCTACTGACCATTGGGGGAGCGATAGCAAGTAAGAGAGTTAGATATCGAGAGTCATTGATAGATAGATAGATAGATGGATGGATGGATGGACGGCAAGGCAAGCATCTGATTGACAGTGGTCCGTGATCTGCTGTTATGCTACTATGCTACTGACCATTGGGGGAGCGATAGCAAGCAAGAGAGTTAGATATCGAGAGTCATAGATAGATAGATAGATAGATGGATGGATGGACGGCAAGGCAAGCATCTGATTGACATTGGTCCGTGATCTGCTGTTATGCTACAATGCTACTGACCATTGGGGGAGCAATAGCAAGCAAGAGAGTTAGATATCAAGAGTCATAGATAGATAGATAGATAGATGGATGGATGGACGGCAAGGCAAGCATCTGATTGACAGTGGTCCGAGATCTGCTGTTATGCTACTATGCTACTGACCATTGGGGGAGCGATATCAAGCAAGAGAGTTAGATATCAAGAGTCATAGATAGATAGATAGATGGATGGATGGATGGACGGCAAGGCAAGCATCTGATTGACAGTGGTCCGTGATCTGCTGTTATGCTACTATGCTACTGACCATTGGGGGAGCGATAGCAAGCAAGAGAGTTAGATATCAAGAGTCATAGATAGGTAGATGGATAGATGGATGGATGGACGGCAAGGCAAGCATCTGATTGACAGTGGTCCGTGATCTGCTGTTATGCTACTATGCTACTGACCATTGGGGGAGCGATAGCAAGTAAGAGAGTTAGATATCGAGAGTCATTGATAGATAGATAGATAGATGGATGGATGGATGGACGGCAAGGCAAGCATCTGATTGACAGTGGTCCGTGATCTGCTGTTATGCTACTATGCTACTGACCATTGGGGGAGCGATAGCAAGTAAGAGAGTTAGATATCGAGAGTCATTGATAGATTGATAGATAGATGGATGGATGGATGGACGGCAAGGCAAGCATCTGATTGACAGTGGTCCGTGATCTGCTGTTATGCTACTATGCTACTGACCATTGGGGGAGCGATAGCAAGCAAGAGAGTTAGATATCAAGAGTCATAGATAGATAGATAGATAGATGGATGGATGGACGGCAAGGCAAGCATCTGATTGACATTGGTCCGTGATCTGCTGTTATGCTACAATGCTACTGACCATTGGGGGAGCAATAGCAAGCAAGAGAGTTAGATATCAAGAGTCATAGATAGATAGATAGATAGATGGATGGATGGACGGCAAGGCAAGCATATGATTGACAGTGGTCCGTGATCGGCTGTTATGCTACTATGCTACTAACCATTGGGGGAGCGATATCAAGCAAGAGAGTTAGATATCAAGAGTCATAGAAGATAGATAGATGGATGGATGGATGGACGGCAAGGCAAGCATCTGATTGACAGTGGTCCGTGATCTGCTGTTATGCTACTATGCTACTGACCATTGGGGGAGCGATAGCAAGCAAGAGAGTTAGATATCAAGAGTCATAGATAGGTAGATGGATAGATGGATGGATGGACGGCAAGGCAAGCATCTGATTGACAGTGGTCCGTGATCTGCTGTTATGCTACTATGCTACTGACCATTGGGGGAGCGATAGCAAGCAAGAGAGTTAGATATCGAGAGTCATTGATAGATAGATAGATAGATGGATGGATGGATGGACGGCAAGGCAAGCATCTGAGTGACAGTGGTCCGTGATCTGCTGTTATGCTACTATGCTACTGACCATTGGGGGAGCGATAGCAAGTAAGAGAGTTAGATATCGAGAGTCATTGATAGATAGATAGATAGATGGATGGATGGATGGACGGCAAGGCAAGCATCTGATTGACAGTGGTCCGTGATCTGCTGTTATGCTACTATGCTACTGACCATTGGGGGAGCGATAGCAAGTAAGAGAGTTAGATATCGAGAGTCATTGATAGATTGATAGATAGATGGATGGATGGATGGACGGCAAGGCAAGCATCTGATTGACAGTGGTCCGTGATCTGCTGTTATGCTACTATGCTACTGACCATTGGGGGAGCGATAGCAAGCAAGAGAGTTAGATATCGAGAGTCATAGATAGATAGATAGATAGATGGATGGATGGACGGCAAGGCAAGCATCTGATTGACATTGGTCCGTGATCTGCTGTTATGCTACAATGCTACTGACCATTGGGGGAGCAATAGCAAGCAAGAGAGTTAGATATCAAGAGTCATAGATAGATAGATAGATAGATGGATGGATGGACGGCAAGGCAAGCATCTGATTGACAGTGGTCCGAGATCTGCTGTTATGCTACTATGCTACTGACCATTGGGGGAGCGATATCAAGCAAGAGAGTTAGATATCAAGAGTCATAGATAGATAGATAGATGGATGGATGGATGGACGGCAAGGCAAGCATCTGATTGACAGTGGTCCGTGATCTGCTGTTATGCTACTATGCTACTGACCATTGGGGGAGCGATAGCAAGCAAGAGAGTTAGATATCAAGAGTCATAGATAGGTAGATGGATGGGTGGATGGATGGACGGCAAGGCAAGCATCTGATTGACAGTGGTCCGTGATCTGCTGTTATGCTACTATGCTACTGACCATTGGGGGAGCGATATCAAGCAAGAGAGTTAGATATCAAGAGTCATAGATAGATAGATAGATGGATGGATGGATGGACGGCAAGGCAAGCATCTGATTGACAGTGGTCCGTGATCTGCTGTTATGCTACTATGCTACTGACCATTGGGGGAGCGATAGCAAGTAAGAGAGTTAGATATCGAGAGTCATTGATAGATTGATAGATAGATGGATGGATGGATGGACGGCAAGGCAAGCATCTGATTGACAGTGGTCCGTGATCTGCTGTTATGCTACTA
Source organism: Amia ocellicauda (assembly GCF_036373705.1). Classification (NCBI taxonomy): domain Eukaryota; kingdom Metazoa; phylum Chordata; class Actinopteri; order Amiiformes; family Amiidae; genus Amia; species Amia ocellicauda. Next base: position 55,562,261 of record NC_089851.1, on the reverse strand, counting down.
TGCTACTGACCATTGGGGGAGCGATAGCAAGCAAGAGAGTTAGATATCGAGAGTCATAGATAGATAGATAGATAGATGGATGGATGGACGGCAAGGCAAGCATCTGATTGACATTGGTCCGTGATCTGCTGTTATGCTACAATGCTACTGACCATTGGGGGAGCAATAGCAAGCAAGAGAGTTAGATATCAAGAGTCATAGATAGATAGATAGATAGATGGATGGATGGACGGCAAGGCAAGCATCTGATTGACAGTGGTCCGAGATCTGCTGTTATGCTACTATGCTACTGACCATTGGGGGAGCGATATCAAGCAAGAGAGTTAGATATCAAGAGTCATAGATAGATAGATAGATGGATGGATGGATGGACGGCAAGGCAAGCATCTGATTGACAGTGGTCTGTGATCTGCTGTTATGCTACTATGCTACTGACCATTGGGGGAGCGATAGCAAGCAAGAGAGTTAGATATCAAGAGTCATAGATAGGTAGATGGATGGGTGGATGGATGGACGGCAAGGCAAGCATCTGATTGACAGTGGTCCGTGATCTGCTGTTATGCTACTATGCTACTGACCATTGGGGGAGCGATATCAAGCAAGAGAGTTAGATATCAAGAGTCATAGATAGATAGATAGATGGATGGATGGATGGACGGCAAGGCAAGCATCTGATTGACAGTGGTCCGTGATCTGCTGTTATGCTACTATGCTACTGACCATTGGGGGAGCGATAGCAAGCAAGAGATTTAGATATCAAGAGTCATAGATAGGTAGATGGATAGATGGATGGATGGACGGCAAGGCAAGCATCTGATTGACAGTGGTCCGTGATCTGCTGTTATGCTACTATGCTACTGACCATTGGGGGAGCGATAGCAAGCAAGAGAGTTAGATATCGAGAGTCATTGATAGATAGATAGATAGATGGATGGATGGATGGACGGCAAGGCAAGCATCTGAGTGACAGTGGTCCGTGATCTGCTGTTATGCTACTATGCTACTGACCATTGGGGGAGCGATAGCAAGCAAGAGAGTTAGATATCAAGAGTCATAGATAGATAGATAGATAGATAGATGGATGGATGGACGGCAAGGCAAGCATCTGATTGACAGTGGTCCGTGATCTGCTGTTATGCTACTATGCTACTGACCATTGGGGGAGCGATAGCAAGTAAGAGAGTTAGATATCGAGAGTCATTGATAGATAGATAGATAGATGGATGGATGGATGGACGGCAAGGCAAGCATCTGATTGACAGTGGTCCGTGATCTGCTGTTATGCTACTATGCTACTGACCATTGGGGGAGCGATAGCAAGTAAGAGAGTTAGATATCGAGAGTCATTGATAGATTGATAGATAGATGGATGGATGGATGGACGGCAAGGCAAGCATCTGATTGACAGTGGTCCGTGATCTGCTGTTATGCTACTATGCTACTGACCATTGGGGGAGCGATAGCAAGCAAGAGAGTTAGATATCGAGAGTCATAGATAGATAGATAGATAGATGGATGGATGGACGGCAAGGCAAGCATCTGATTGACAGTGGTCCGAGATCTGCTGTTATGCTACTATGCTACTGACCATTGGGGGAGCGATATCAAGCAAGAGAGTTAGATATCAAGAGTCATAGATAGATAGATAGATGGATGGATGGATGGACGGCAAGGCAAGCATCTGATTGACAGTGGTCCGTGATCTGCTGTTATGCTACTATGCTACTGACCATTGGGGGAGCGATAGCAAGCAAGAGAGTTAGATATCAAGAGTCATAGATAGGTAGATGGATGGGTGGATGGATGGACGGCAAGGCAAGCATCTGATTGACAGTGGTCCGTGATCTGCTGTTATGCTACTTTGCTACTGACCATTGGGGGAGCGATAGCAAGCAAGAGAGTTAGATGTCAAGAGTCATAGATAGATAGATAGATGGATGGATGGATGGACGGCAAGGCAAGCATCTGATTGACAGTGGTCCGTGATCTGCTGTTATGCTACTATGCTACTGACCATTGGGGGAGCGATAGCAAGCAAGAGAGTTAGATATCGAGAGTCATTGATAGATAGATAGATAGATGGATGGATGGATGGAAGGCAAGGCAAGCATCTGAGTGACAGTGGTCCGTGATCTGCTGTTATGCTACTATGCTACTGACCATTGGGGGAGCGATAGCAAGCAAGAGAGTTAGATATCAAGAGTCATAGATAGATAGATAGATAGATGGATGGATGGACGGCAAGGCAAGCATCTGATTGACAGTGGTCCGTGATCTGCTGTTATGCTACTATGCTACTGACCATTGGGGGAGCGATAGCAAGTAAGAGAGTTAGATATCGAGAGTCATTGATAGATAGATAGATAGATGGATGGATGGATGGACGGCAAGGCAAGCATCTGATTGACAGTGGTCCGTGATCTGCTGTTATGCTACTATGCTACTGACCATTGGGGGAGCGATAGCAAGTAAGAGAGTTAGATATCGAGAGTCATTGATAGATTGATAGATAGATGGATGGATGGATGGACGGCAAGGCAAGCATCTGATTGACAGTGGTCCGTGATCTGCTGTTATGCTACTATGCTACTGACCATTGGGGGAGCGATAGCAAGCAAGAGAGTTAGATATCGAGAGTCATAGATAGGTAGATGGATGGGTGGATGGATGGACGGCAAGGCAAGCATCTGATTGACAGTGGTCCGAGATCTGCTGTTATGCTACAATGCTACTGACCATTGGGGGAGCAATAGCAAGCAAGAGAGTTAGATATCAAGAGTCATAGATAGGTAGATGGATGGGTGGATGGATGGACGGCAAGGCAAGCATCTGATTGACAGTGGTCCGAGATCTGCTGTTATGCTACTATGCTACTGACCATTGGGGGAGCGATATCAAGCAAGAGAGTTAGATATCAAGAGTCATAGATAGATAGATGGATGGATGGATGGATGGACGGCAAGGCAAGCATCTGATTGACAGTGGTCCGTGATCTGCTGTTATGCTACTATGCTACTGACCATTGGGGGAGCGATAGCAAGCAAGAGAGTTAGATATCAAGAGTCATAGATAGGTAGATGGATAGATGGATGGATGGACGGCAAGGCAAGCATCTGATTGACAGTGGTCCGTGATCTGCTGTTATGCTACTATGCTACTGACCATTGGGGGAGCGATAGCAAGCAAGAGAGTTAGATATCGAGAGTCATTGATAGATAGATAGATAGATGGATGGATGGATGGACGGCAAGGCAAGCACCTGAGTGACAGTGGTCCGTGATCTGCTGTTATGCTACTATGCTACTGACCATTGGGGGAGCGATAGCAAGCAAGAGAGTTAGATATCAAGAGTCATAGATAGATAGATAGATAGATAGATGGATGGATGGACGGCAAGGCAAGCATCTGATTGACAGTGGTCCGTGATCTGCTGTTATGCTACTATGCTACTGACCATTGGGGGAGCGATAGCAAGTAAGAGAGTTAGATATCGAGAGTCATTGATAGATAGATAGATAGATGGATGGATGGATGGACGGCAAGGCAAGCATCTGATTGACAGTGGTCCGTGATCTGCTGTTATGCTACTATGCTACTGACCATTGGGGGAGCGATAGCAAGTAAGAGAGTTAGATATCGAGAGTCATTGATAGATAGATAGATAGATGGATGGATGGATGGACGGCAAGGCAAGCATCTGATTGACAGTGGTCCGTGATCTGCTGTTATGCTACTATGCTACTGACCATTGGGGGAGCGATAGCAAGTAAGAGAGTTAGATATCGAGAGTCATTGATAGATTGATAGATAGATGGATGGATGGATGGACGGCAAGGCAAGCATCTGATTGACAGTGGTCCGTGATCTGCTGTTATGCTACTATGCTACTGACCATTGGGGGAGCGATAGCAAGCAAGAGAGTTAGATATCGAGAGTCATAGATAGATAGATAGATAGATGGATGGATGGACGGCAAGGCAAGCATCTGATTGACATTGGTCCGTGATCTGCTGTTATGCTACAATGCTACTGACCATTGGGGGAGCAATAGCAAGCAAGAGAGTTAGATATCAAGAGTCATAGATAGATAGATAGATAGATGGATGGATGGAAGGCAAGGCAAGCATCTGAGTGACAGTGGTCCGTGATCTGCTGTTATGCTACTATGCTACTGACCATTGGGGGAGCGATAGCAAGCAAGAGAGTTAGATATCAAGAGTCATAGATAGATAGATAGATAGATGGATGGATGGACGGCAAGGCAAGCATCTGATTGACAGTGGTCCGTGATCTGCTGTTATGCTACTATGCTACTGACCATTGGGGGAGCGATAGCAAGTAAGAGAGTTAGATATCGAGAGTCATTGATAGATAGATAGATAGATGGATGGATGGATGGACGGCAAGGCAAGCATCTGATTGACAGTGGTCCGTGATCTGCTGTTATGCTACTATGCTACTGACCATTGGGGGAGCGATAGCAAGTAAGAGAGTTAGATATCGAGAGTCATTGATAGATTGGTAGATAGATGGATGGATGGATGGACGGCAAGGCAAGCATCTGATTGACAGTGGTCCGTGATCTGCTGTTATGCTACTATGCTACTGACCATTGGGGGAGCGATAGCAAGCAAGAGAGTTAGATATCGAGAGTCATAGATAGATAGATAGATAGATGGATGGATGGACGGCAAGGCAAGCATCTGATTGACATTGGTCCGTGATCTGCTGTTATGCTACAATGCTACTGACCATTGGGGGAGCAATAGCAAGCAAGAGAGTTAGATATCAAGAGTCATAGATAGGTAGATGGATGGGTGGATGGATGGACGGCAAGGCAAGCATCTGATTGACAGTGGTCCGAGATCTGCTGTTATGCTACTATGCTACTGACCATTGGGGGAGCGATATCAAGCAAGAGAGTTAGATATCAAGAGTCATAGATAGATAGATGGATGGATGGATGGATGGACGGCAAGGCAAGCATCTGATTGACAGTGGTCCGTGATCTGCTGTTATGCTACTATGCTACTGACCATTGGGGGAGCGATAGCAAGCAAGAGAGTTAGATATCAAGAGTCATAGATAGGTAGATGGATAGATGGATGGATGGACGGCAAGGCAAGCATCTGATTGACAGTGGTCCGTGATCTGCTGTTATGCTACTATGCTACTGACCATTGGGGGAGCGATAGCAAGCAAGAGAGTTAGATATCGAGAGTCATTGATAGATAGATAGATAGATGGATGGATGGATGGACGGCAAGGCAAGCATCTGAGTGACAGTGGTCCGTGATCTGCTGTTATGCTACTATGCTACTGACCATTGGGGGAGCGATAGCAAGCAAGAGAGTTAGATATCAAGAGTCATAGATAGATAGATAGATAGATAGATGGATGGATGGACGGCAAGGCAAGCATCTGATTGACAGTGGTCCGTGATCTGCTGTTATGCTACTATGCTACTGACCATTGGGGGAGCGATAGCAAGTAAGAGAGTTAGATATCGAGAGTCATTGATAGATAGATAGATAGATGGATGGATGGATGGACGGCAAGGCAAGCATCTGATTGACAGTGGTCCGTGATCTGCTGTTATGCTACTATGCTACTGACCATTGGGGGAGCGATAGCAAGTAAGAGAGTTAGATATCGAGAGTCATTGATAGATAGATAGATAGATGGATGGATGGATGGACGGCAAGGCAAGCATCTGATTGACAGTGGTCCGTGATCTGCTGTTATGCTACTATGCTACTGACCATTGGGGGAGCGATAGCAAGTAAGAGAGTTAGATATCGAGAGTCATTGATAGATTGATAGATAGATGGATGGATGGATGGACGGCAAGGCAAGCATCTGATTGACAGTGGTCCGTGATCTGCTGTTATGCTACTATGCTACTGACCATTGGGGGAGCGATAGCAAGCAAGAGAGTTAGATATCGAGAGTCATAGATAGATAGATAGATAGATGGATGGATGGACGGCAAGGCAAGCATCTGATTGACAGTGGTCCGTGATCTGCTGTTATGCTACTATGCTACTGACCATTGGGGGAGCGATAGCAAGTAAGAGAGTTAGATATCGAGAGTCATTGATAGATTGATAGATAGATGGATGGATGGATGGACGGCAAGGCAAGCATCTGATTGACAGTGGTCCGTGATCTGCTGTTATGCTACTATGCTACTGACCATTGGGGGAGCGATAGCAAGCAAGAGAGTTAGATATCGAGAGTCATAGATAGATAGATAGATAGATGGATGGATGGACGGCAAGGCAAGCATCTGATTGACATTGGTCCGTGATCTGCTGTTATGCTACAATGCTACTGACCATTGGGGGAGCAATAGCAAGCAAGAGAGTTAGATATGAAGAGTCATAGATAGATAGATAGATAGATGGATGGATGGACGGCAAGGCAAGCATCTGATTGACAGTGGTCCGAGATCTGCTGTTATGCTACTATGCTACTGACCATTGGGGGAGCGATATCAAGCAAGAGAGTTAGATATCAAGAGTCATAGATAGATAGATAGATGGATGGATGGATGGACGGCAAGGCAAGCATCTGATTGACAGTGGTCCGTGATCTGCTGTTATGCTACTATGCTACTGACCATTGGGGGAGCGATATCAAGCAAGAGAGTTAGATATTAAGAGTCATAGATAGATAGATAGATGGATGGATGGATGGACGGCAAGGCAAGCATCTGATTGACAGTGGTCCGTGATCTGCTGTTATGCTACTATGCTACTGACCATTGGGGGAGCGATAGCAAGCAAGAGAGTTAGATATCAAGAGTCATAGATAGGTAGATGGATAGATGGATGGATGGACGGCAAGGCAAGCATCTGATTGACAGTGGTCCGTGATCTGCTGTTATGCTACTATGCTACTGACCATTGGGGGAGCGATAGCAAGCAAGAGAGTTAGATATCGAGAGTCATTGATAGATAGATAGATAGATGGATGGATGGATGGACGGCAAGGCAAGCATCTGAGTGACAGTGGTCCGTGATCTGCTGTTATGCTACTATGCTACTGACCATTGGGGGAGCGATAGCAAGCAAGAGAGTTAGATATCAAGAGTCATAGATAGATAGATAGATAGATAGATGGATGGATGGACGGCAAGGCAAGCATCTGATTGACAGTGGTCCGTGATCTGCTGTTATGCTACTATGCTACTGACCATTGGGGGAGCGATAGCAAGTAAGAGAGTTAGATATCGAGAGTCATTGATAGATAGATAGATAGATGGATGGATGGATGGACGGCAAGGCAAGCATCTGATTGACAGTGGTCCGTGATCTGCTGTTATGCTACTATGCTACTGACCATTGGGGGAGCGATAGCAAGTAAGAGAGTTAGATATCGAGAGTCATTGATAGATAGATAGATAGATGGACGGCAAGGCAAGCATCTGATTGACAGTGGTCAGTGATCTGCTGTTATGCTACTATGCTACTGACCATTGGGGGAGCGATAGCAAGCAAGAGAGTTAGATATCAAGAGTCATAGATAGATAGATAGATAGATGGATGGACGGCAAGGCAAGCATCTGATTGACAGTGGTCCGTGATCTGCTGTTATGCTACTATGCTACTGACCATTGGGGGAGCAATAGCAAGCAAGAGAGTTAGATATCAAGAGTCATAGATAGATAGATGGATGGATGGACGGCAAGGCAAGCATCTGATTGACAGTGGTCCGTGATCTGCTGTTATGCTACAATGCTACTGACCATTGGGGGAGCGATAGCAAGCAAGAGAGTTAGATATCAAGAGTCATAGATAGATAGATAGATAGATGGATGGATGGATGGACGGCAAGGCAAGCATCTGATTGACAGTAGTCCGTGATCTGCTGTTATGCTACTATGCTACTGACCATTGGGGGAGCGATAGCAAGCAAGAGAGTTAGATATCGAGAGTCATAGATATATAGATAGATAGATAGATGTATGGATGGACGGCAAGGCAAGCACCTGATTGACAGTGGTCCGTGATCTGCTGTTATGCTACTATGCTACTGACCATTGGGGGAGCGATACCAAGCAAGAGAGTTAGATATCAAGAGTCAAAGGTAGATAGATAGATAGATAGATGGATGGATGGACGGCAAGGCAAGCATCTGATTGACAGTGGTCCGTGATCTGCTGTTATTCTACTATTCTACTGACCATTGGGGGAGCGATAGCAAGCAAGAGAGTTAGATATCGAGAGACATAGATACATAGATAGATAGATGGATGGATGGATGGACGGCAAGGCAAGTATCTGATTGACAGTGGTCCGTGATCTGCTGATATTCTACTATGCTACTGACCATTGGGGGAGCGATAGCAAGCAAGAGAGTTAGATATCGAGAGACATAGATACATAGATAGATAGATGGATGGATGGATGGACGGCAAGGCAAGTATCTGATTGACAGTGGTCCGTGATCTGCTGTTATGCTACTATGCTACTGACCATTGGGGGAGCGATAGCAAGCAAGAGAGTTAGATATCGAGAGTCATAGATATATAGATAGATAGATAGATGGATGGATGGACGGCAAGGCAAGCATCTGATTGACAGTGGTCCGTGATTTCCTGTTATGCTACTATGCTACTGACCATTGGGGGAGCGATAGCAAGCAAGAGAGTTAGATATCGAGAGTCATAGATAGATAGATAGATAGATAGATGGATGGATGGATGGACGGCAAGGCAAGCACCTGATTGACAGTTGTCCGTGATCTGCTGTTATGCTACAATGCTACTGACCATTGGGGGAGCGATAGCAAGCAAGAGAGTTAGATATCGAGAGTCATAGATAGATAGATAGATAGATAGATAGATAGATAGATAGATAGATAGATAGATAGATAGATAGATAGATAGCTAGATGGATGGATGGATGGACGGCAAGGCAAGCACCTAATTGACAGTGGTCCGTGATCTGCTGTTATGCTACTATCAGCAGCAATAGTGGCAGATTTGGCGCTGTGGCTTAGTTGGTTAAAGCGCCTGTCTAGTAAAGAGGAGGTCCTGGGTTCAAATCCCAGCGGTGCCTTAGGCGGGCTTTGTGTGCTCCTTGCAAAGCTTGTGCTTCCGCTTTGTCGACCATCAGTTTTAGCAAGATAGGCTTATCGTAAAGCCATCAGAGGACGTAATGAACCGGAAAGCCAACTGGACAGACGCCGGTTTGTAAAGAAGAACCAGAACCCAAAGGACACGCGCTACGCGCACCTAACGGCCAACGTCCAATTCCCATTGCCGCCCCTGGACAGTCGCAACAGGGAGCTCGTAACTCCCGTCAACCTTACGTTTTCACCTCTGTGTGCTTCCTTTGTTGCAGCCTGCATCCAGATTTTGTTTTGTTTTGTTTTGTTTTGTTTTGTTTTGTTTTGTTTTGTTTTGTTTTGTTTTGTTTTGTTTTGTTTTGTTTTGTTTTGTTTTGTTTTGTTTTGTTTTGTGCCTTACGCCTGAGTGTAGGCACTGGGGAATGGGAGAGTCCTGGCACCGTGGCTTAGATGGTCAAAGCGCCTGTCTTGTAAACAGGAAACCCTGGGTTCGACTCCCAGCAGTGCTTTGGTTTACGTTGGCCTAGGCAATGGAAAGGAAGTTTCTAAACGCTCAATACATTCTTGCAAGATGGCCGTCCGCAGCAAGCAGCTTAAGGTTACTGTAGCCGCAGTCTGGCAAGCTGACCGCCAGAAGTAGAAACAATAACAAGGGGCGGGGGGAAAAGTGGGCCGTCCCTGGGTGGATTCGAACCACCATCCTTTCAGTTAACAGCCAAACACGCTGACCGATTGCGCCACAGAGACAGACAGAGGTGTTGTAGTTGCTGCAGTCATGCAGTTCCTTCACAGTTGCCAGAAATCATTTCCAGCACATGATTTTCTTTGTCGTTGAATGCAACATACGTGACCATTGGGGGAGCGATAGCAAGCAAGAGAGTTAGATATCGAGAGTCATAGATAGATAGATAGATAGATGGACGGCAAGGCAAGCATCTGATTGACAGTGGTCAGTGATCTGCTGTTATGCTACTATGCTACGGACCATTGGGGGAGCGATAGCAAGCAAGAGAGTTAGATATCAAGAGTCATAGATAGATAGATAGATAGATGGATGGACGGCAAGGCAAGCATCTGATTGACAGTGGTCCGTGATCTGCTGTTATGCTACTATGCTACTGACCATTGGGGGAGCAATAGCAAGCAAGAGAGTTAGATATCAAGAGTCATAGATAGATAGATGGATGGATGGACGGCAAGGCAAGCATCTGATTGACAGTGGTCCGTGATCTGCTGTTATGCTACAATGCTACTGACCATTGGGGGAGCGATAGCAAGCAAGAGAGTTAGATATTGAGAGTCATAGATAGATAGATAGATAGATGGATGGATGGATGGACGGCAAGGCAAGCATCTGATTGACAGTAGTCCGTGATCTGCTGTTATGCTACTATGCTACTGACCATTGGGGGAGCGATAGCAAGCAAGAGAGTTAGATATCGAGAGTCATAGATATATAGATAGATAGATAGATGTATGGATGGACGGCAAGGCAAGCACCTGATTGACAGTGGTCCGTGATCTGCTGTTATGCTACTATGCTACTGACCATTGGGGGAGCGATACCAAGCAAGAGAGTTAGATATCAAGAGTCAAAGGTAGATAGATAGATAGATAGATGGATGGATGGACGGCAAGGCAAGCATCTGATTGACAGTGGTCCGTGATCTGCTGTTATTCTACTATGCTACTGACCATTGGGGGAGCGATAGCAAGCAAGAGAGTTAGATATCGAGAGACATAGATACATAGATAGATAGATGGATGGATGGATGGACGGCAAGGCAAGTATCTGATTGACAGTGGTCCGTGATCTGCTGATATTCTACTATGCTACTGACCATTGGGGGAGCGATAGCAAGCAAGAGAGTTAGATATCGAGAGACATAGATACATAGATAGATAGATGGATGGATGGATGGACGGCAAGGCAAGTATCTGATTGACAGTGGTCCGTGATCTGCTGTTATGCTACTATGCTACTGACCATTGGGGGAGCGATAGCAAGCAAGAGAGTTAGATATCGAGAGTCATAGATATATAGATAGATAGATAGATGGATGGATGGACGGCAAGGCAAGCATCTGATTGACAGTGGTCCGTGATTTCCTGTTATGCTACTATGCTACTGACCATTGGGGGAGCGATAGCAAGCAAGAGAGTTAGATATCGAGAGTCATAGATAGATAGATAGATAGATAGATGGATGGATGGATGGACGGCAAGGCAAGCACCTGATTGACAGTTGTCCGTGATCTGCTGTTATGCTACAATGCTACTGACCATTGGGGGAGCGATAGCAAGCAAGAGAGTTAGATATCGAGAGTCATAGATAGATAGATAGATAGATAGATAGATGGATGGATGGATGGATGGATGGATGGATGGATGGACGGCAAGGCAAGCACCTAATTGACAGTGGTCCGTGATCTGCTGTTATGCTACTATGCTACTGACCATTGAGGGAGCGATAGCAAGCAAGAGAGTTAGATATCGAGAGTCATAGATAGATAGATAGATAGATGGATGGATGGATGGATGGACGGCAAGGCAAGCACCTGATTGACAGTGGTCCGTGATCTGCTGTTATGATACTATGCTACTGACCATTGGGGGAGCGATACCAAGCAAGAGAGTTAGATATCAAGAGTCATAGATAGATAGATAGATTGATGTATGGATGGACGGCAAGGCAAGCACCTGATTGACAGTGGTCCGTGATCTGCTGTTATGCTACTATGCTACTGACCATTGGGGGAGCGATACCAAGCAAGAGAGTTAGATATCAAGAGTCAAAGGTAGATAGATAGATAGATAGATGGATGGATGGACGGCAAGGCAAGCATCTGATTGACAGTGGTCCGTGATCTGCTGTTATTCTACTATGCTACTGACCATTGGGGGAGCGATAGCAAGCAAGAGAGTTAGATATCGAGAGACATAGATACATAGATAGATAGATGGATGGATGGATGGACGGCAAGGCAAGTATCTGATTGACAGTGGTCCGTGATCTGCTGTTATGCTACTATGCTACTGACCATTGGGGGAGCGATAGCAAGCAAGAGAGTTAGATATCGAGAGTCATAGATATATAGATAGATAGATAGATGTATGGATGGACGGCAAGGCAAGCACCTGATTGACAGTGGTCCGTGATCTGCTGTTATGCTACTATGCTACTGACCATTGGGGGAGCGATACCAAGCAAGAGAGTTAGATATCAAGAGTCAAAGGTAGATAGATAGATAGATAGATGGATGGATGGACGGCAAGGCAAGCATCTGATTGACAGTGGTCCGTGATCTGCTGTTATGCTACTATGCTACTGACCATTGGGGGAGCGATACCAAGCAAGAGAGTTAGATATCAAGAGTCATAGATAGATAGATAGCTAGATAGATGGATGGACGGCAAGGCAAGCATCTGATTGACAGTAGTCCGTGATCTGCTGTTATGCTACAATGCTACTGACCATTGGGGGAGCGATACCAAGCAAGAGAGTTAGATATCAAGAGTCAAAGGTAGATAGATAGATAGATAGATGGATGGATGGACGGCAAGGCAAGCATCTGATTGACAGTGGTCCGTGATCTGCTGTTATTCTACTATGCTACTGACCATTGGGGGAGCGATAGCAAGCAAGAGAGTTAGATATCGAGAGACATAGATACATAGATAGATAGATGGATGGATGGATGGACGGCAAGGCAAGCACCTAATTGACAGTGGTCCGTGATCTGCTGTTATGCTACTATCAGCAGCAATAGTGGCAGATTTGGCGCTGTGGCTTAGTTGGTTAAAGCGCCTGTCTAGTAAAGAGGAGGTCCTGGGTTCAAATCCCAGCGGTGCCTTAGGCGGGCTTTGTGTGCTCCTTGCAAAGCTTGTGCTTCCGCTTTGTCGACCATCAGTTTTAGCAAGATAGGCTTATCGTAAAGCCATCAGAGGACGTAATGAACCGGAAAGCCAACTGGACAGACGCCGGTTTGTAAAGAAGAACCAGAACCCAAAGGACACGCGCTACGCGCACCTAACGGCCAACGTCCAATTCCCATTGCCGCCCCTGGACAGTCGCAACAGGGAGCTTGTAACTCCCGTCAACCTTACGTTTTCACCTCTGTGTGCTTCCTTTGTTGCAGCCTGCATCCAGATTTTGTTTTGTTTTGTTTTGTTTTGTTTTGTTTTGTTTTGTTTTGTTTTGTTTTGTTTTGTTTTGTTTTGTTTTGTTTTGTTTTGTTTTGTTTTGTTTTGTTTTGTTTTGTTTTGTGCCTTACGCCTGAGTGTAGGCACTGGGGAATGGGAGAGTCCTGGCACCGTGGCTTAGTTGGTCAAAGCGCCTGTCTTGTAAACAGGAAACCCTGGGTTCGACTCCCAGCAGTGCTTTGGTTTACGTTGGCCTAGGCAATGGAAAGGAAGTTTCTAAACGCTCAATACATTCTTGCAAGATGGCCGTCCGCAGCAAGCAGCTTAAGGTTACTGTAGCCGCAGTCTGGCAAGCTGACCGCCAGAAGTAGAAACAATAACAAGGGGCGGGGGGAAAAGTGGGCCGTCCCTGGGTGGATTCAAACCACCATCCTTTCAGTTAACAGCCAAACACGCTGACCGATTGCGCCACAGAGACAGACAGAGGTGTTGTAGTTGCTGCAGTCATGCAGTTCCTTCACAGTTGCCAGAAATCATTTCCAGCACACGATTTTCTTTGTCGTTGAATGCAACATACGTGACCATTGGGGGAGCGATAGCAAGCAAGAGAGTTAGATATCGAGAGTCATAGATAGATAGATAGATAGATAGATAGATAGATAGATGGACGGCAAGGCAAGCATCTGATTGACAGTGGTCCGTGATCTGCTGTTATGCTACTATGCTACTGACCATTGGGGGAGCGATAGCAAGCAAGAGAGTTAGATATCAAGAGTCATAGATAGATAGATAGATAGATGGATGGACGGCAAGGCAAGCATCTGATTGACAGTGGTCCGTGATCTGCTGTTATGCTACTATGCTACTGACCATTGGGGGAGCGATACCAAGCAAGAGAGTTAGATATCAAGAGTCATAGATAGATAGATAGATAGATGGATGGATGGACGGCAAGGCAAGCATCTGATTGACAGTGGTCCGTGATCTGCTGTTATGCTACAATGCTACTGACCATTGGGGGAGCGATAGCAAGCAAGAGAGTTAGATATCAAGAGTCATAGATAGATAGATAGATTGATGTATGGATGGACGGCAAGGCAAGCACCTGATTGACAGTGGTCCGTGATCTGCTGTTATGCTGCTATGCTACTGACCATTGGGGGAGCGATAGCAAGCAAGAGAGTTAGATATCGAGAGTCAAAGGTAGATAGATAGATAGATAGATGGATGGATGGACGGCAAGGCAAGCATCTGATTGACAGTGGTCCGTGATCTGCTGTTATTCTACTATGCTACTGACCATTGGGGGAGCGATAGCAAGCAAGAGAGTTAGATATCAAGAGTCATCGATAGATAGATAGATAAATGGATGGATGGATGGACGGCAAGGCAAGCATCTGATTGACAGTGGTCCGTGATCTGCTGTTATGCTACTATGCTACTGACCATTGGGGGAGCGATAGCAAGCAAGAGAGTTAGATATCGAGAGTCATAGACAGATAGATACATAGATAGATGGATGGATGGATGGACGGCAAGGCAAGCATCTGATTGACAGTGGTCCGTGATCTGCTGTTATGCTACTATGCTACTGACCATTGGGGGAGCGATAGCAAGCAAGAGAGTTAGATATCGAGAGTCATAGATAGATAGATAGATAAATGGATGGATGGATAGACGGCAAGGCAAGCATCTGATTGACAGTGGTCCGTGATCTGCTGTTATGCTACTATGCTACTGACCATTGGGGGAGCGATAGCAAGCAAGAGAGTTAGATATCGAGAGTCATAGACAGATAGATACATAGATAGATGGATGGATGGATGGACGGCAAGGCAAGCATCTGATTGATAGTGGTCCGTGATCTGCTGTTATGCTACTATGCTACTGACCATTGGGGGAGCGATAGCAAGCAAGAGAGTTAGATATCGAGAGTCATAGACAGATAGATAGATAGATGGATAGATGGACGGCAAGGCAAGCATCTGATTGACAGTGGTCTGTGATCTGCTGTTATGCTACTATGCTACTGACCATTGGGGGAGCGATAGCAAGCAAGAGAGTTAGATATCGAGAGTCATAGACAGATAGATAGATAGATGGATGGATGGATGGACGGCAAGGCAAGCATCTGATTGACAGTGGTCCGTGATCTGATGTTATGCTACTATGCTACTGACCATTGGGGGAGCGATAACAAGCAAGAGAGTTAGATATCGAGAGTCATAGATAGATAGATAGATAGATAGATAGATAGATAGATAGATGGATGGATGGATGGACGGCAAGGCAAGCACCTGATTGACAGTGGTGCGTGATCTCCTGTTATGCTACTATGCTACTGACCATTGGGGGAGCGATAGCAAGCGAGTTAGATATCGAGAGTCATAGATAGATAGATAGATAGATAGATAGATAGATAGATAGATAGATAGATGGATGGATGGATGGATGGACGGCAAGGCAAGCATCTGATTGACAGTGGTCCGTGATCTGCTGTTATGCTACTATGCTACTGACCATTGGGGGAGCGATAGCAAGCAAGAGAGTTAGATATCGAGAGTCATAGATAGATAGATAGATAGATGGATGGATGGATAGACG
>NC_089851.1:55423939-55541439 GCF_036373705.1 Amia ocellicauda | reverse complement strand
ATGGATGGACGGCAAGGCAAGCATCTGATTGACAGTGGTCCGTGATCTGCTGTTATGCTACTATGCTACTGACCATTGGGGGAGCGATAGCAAGCAAGAGAGTTAGATATCGAGAGTCATAGACAGATAGATAGATAGATGGATGGATGGATGGACGGCAAGGCAAGCATCTGATTTACAGTGGTCCGTGATCTGATGTTATGCTACTATGCTACTGACCATTGGGGGAGCGATAGCAAGCAAGAGAGTTAGATATCGAGAGTCATAGAAAGATAGATAGATAGATAGATGGATGGATGGACGGCAAGGCAAGCATCTGATTGACAGTGGTCCGTGATCTGCTGTTATGCTACTATGCTACTGACCATTGGGGGAGCGATAGCAAGCGAGTTAGATATCGAGAGTCATAGATAGATAGATAGATAGATAGATAGATAGATAGATAGATAGATGGATGGATGGATGGATGGATGGACGGCAAGGCAAGCATCTGATTGACAGTGGTCAGTGATCTGCTGTTATGCTACTATGCTACTGACCATTGGGGGAGCGATAGCAAGCAAGAGAGTTAGATATCGAGAGTCATAGATAGATAGATAGATAGATGGATGGATGGATAGACGGCAAGGCAAGCATCTGATTGACAGTGGTCCGTGATCTGCTGTTATGCTACTATGCTACTGACCATTGGGGGAGCGATAGCAAGCAAGAGAGTTAGATATTGAGAGTCATAGATAGATAGATATATAGATGGATGGATGGACGGCAAGGCAAGCATCTGATTGACAGTGTTCCGTGATCTGCTGTTATGCTACTATGCTACTGACCATTGGGGGAGCGAAAGGAAGCAAGAGAGTTAGATATCGAGAGTCATAGATAGATAGATAGATAGATAGATAGATAGATAGATAGA
This sequence comes from Amia ocellicauda, assembly GCF_036373705.1. Classification (NCBI taxonomy): domain Eukaryota; kingdom Metazoa; phylum Chordata; class Actinopteri; order Amiiformes; family Amiidae; genus Amia; species Amia ocellicauda. Next base: position 55,540,526 of record NC_089851.1, on the reverse strand, counting down.
TAGATAGATAGATGGATGGATGGATGGACGGCAAGGCAAGCACCTGATTGACAGTGGTGCGTGATCTGCTGTTATGCTACTATGCTACTGACCATTGGGGGAGCGATAGCAAGCGAGTTAGATATCGAGAGTCATAGATAGATAGATAGATAGATAGATAGATAGATAGATAGATAGATAGATAGATAGATAGATAGATAGATGGATGGATGGATGGACGGCAAGGAATCACCTGATTGACAGTGGTGCGTGATCTGCTGTTATGCTACTATGCTACTGACCATTGGGGGAGCGATAGCAAGCGAGTTAGATATCGAGAGTCATAGATAGATAGATAGATAGATAGATAGATAGATAGATAGATGGATTGATGGATAGACGGCAAGGCAAGCATCTGATTGACAGTGGTCCGTGATCTGCTGTTATGCTACTATACTACTGACCATTGGGGGAGCGATAGCAAGCAAGAGAGTTAGATATCGAGAGTCATAGACAGATAGATAGATAGATGGATGGATGGATGGACGGCAAGGCAAGCATCTGATTGACAGTGGTCCGTGATCTGCTGTTATGCTACTATGCTACTGACCATTGGGGGAGCGATAGCAAGCAAGAGAGTTAGATATCGAGAGTCATAGATAGATAGATAGATAGATGGATGGATGGATGGACGGCAAGGCAAGCATCTGATTGACAGTGGTCCGTGATCTGCTGTTATGCTACTATGCTACTGACCATTGGGGGAGCGATAGCAAGCAAGAGAGTTAGATATCGAGAGTCATAGACAGATAGATAGATAGATGGATGGATGGATGGACGGCAAGGCAAGCATCTGATTTACAGTGGTCCGTGATCTGATGTTATGCTACTATGCTACTGACCATTGGGGGAGCGATAGCAAGCAAGAGAGTTAGATATCGAGAGTCATAGAAAGATAGATAGATAGATAGATGGATGGATGGACGGCAAGGCAAGCATCTGATTGACAGTGGTCCGTGATCTGCTGTTATGCTACTATGCTACTGACCATTGGGGGAGCGATAGCATGCAAGAGAGTTAGATATCGAGAGTCATAGATAGATAGATAGATAGATGGATGGATGGACGGCAAGGCAAGCATCTGATTGACAGTGGTCCGTGATCTGCTGTTATGCTACTATGCTTCTGACCATTGGGGGAGCGATAGCAAGCAAGAGAGTTAGATATCGAGAGTCATAGATAGATAGATAGATGGATGGATGGATGGACGGCAAGGCAAGCATCTGATTGACAGTGGTCCGTGATCTGCTGTTATGCTACTATGCTACTGACCATTGGGGGAGCGATAGCAAGCAATAGAGTTAGATATCGAGAGTCATAGATAGATAGATAGATAGATGGATGGATGGACGGCAAGGCAAGCACCTGATTGACAGTGGTCCGTGATCTGCTGTTATGCTACAATGCTACTGACCATTGGGGGAGCGATAGCAAGCAAGAGAGTTAGATATTGAGAGTCATAGATAGATAGATAGATAGATGGATGGATGGATGGACGGCAAGGCAAGCACCTGATTGACAGTGGTCCGTGATTTGCTACTATGTTACTGACCATTGGGGGAGCGATAGCAAGCAAGAGAGTTAGATATCAAGAGTCATAGATAGATAGATAGATAGATAGATGGATGGACGGCAAGGCAAGCATCTGATTGACAGTGGTCCGTGAAATAAACAATGTTAGAACAGTGTATGAATAACACTATAGACACTATAGAATGATAGAATAATGCTTGTGTGTATGTTTGTGTGTGTGCGTTTAAGCTTAATGACGTGGCATTCTCATATATGTAACGCCTGCTAACCTGATAATAAAATATTATATACACATGAATTATGTTTATATGTAGTTAATAAATCCATACATACAAACACCATTGTTTATCACGCGTTACATTTTTTATTCAGCACACACAAAAACCAAATAAACTAAAACAGTGAAACACCACTGATAATGTTCTTTGACATACAAACACAATAATAATAATAATAATAATAATAATAATAATAATACATTTTTTATTATCAGAATCACACAAGGATTTAACATTTTACAGATAACATCAATGTATGTATTTCTATAGCCTATATATAAACAAACAACAACCAAAATAATAATACAAAAAATAAAACCATGAGGACCCGCTTTACAGAGACAGCCATGGTAATTTCCCAAACAGCCGATGCTTTTTAGCTGGCTGGTCTCTTTGTGGTGTTTCGGGTGGGGCAGCCATCGGAATATCAAAGTCTGGTTCAGGAGAAATAGGATTTCTCTGTATAGACATAGAACTGTCTCTAGTAGGTGTTGTTTTCAGTTTCTCCAACACCTCCCTGTTTATTCTGTTAGACAGTACCGAACCGGGGATGTTAATCTCCGCCATCGCCATCATAAAACTGCCCCAGCCTTTGGGGGCTCTTCCTGTGGCCAGCGTGTGCGGCTGTGTGACAGCCCTAACCAGATCAATCACATGAGACCCACGAACAGGGCCCCCCTTGTACACAAATTCCCCATTCTCATTCCAGCTAGCTATGGAATTGTTGGACACCATTTCGGCATTTTTATTTTGCCTTTGTGGGATAGCGTCTAAAATATAATCGAAAACAGGCTCTGTGTGCGGTTTTTCGGCTGGGGTATCGGTGTCAGGCATCTGCAAAGTCAAAGTGGCTTTTTCAGATTCTGCCTGCCACGTCAGGGCCAAGTACCTCTGCAGCGCTTTGTCATATTCACCCAATTGAGAGCTTTGCAGAATATCTTTCATTTCACCATCCAATTTATATGTGGCTATTTTTCTGATGTCATGTTCAACTGGAAAGTCCTCTTTAATTTGGCCCATCTGTTTCTGAGGTACTAGATACATTTTCTCAGTGAATTGCATTTTCATCTGGTCAGTAAGCCGGTAATGAGGGGAATGACAATACTTAGCAAATTACCGATAAACCCCCCAGACTGATTCAATAGATTTCTCTTTCTCTTAACAGACACTGTCTTTTTACTAAGTGTTTACTAATGTGGCCACTTTTCTTGAGTTTCTGAAATTGTTTAGCGCTCAAGCGGATGTTTCCTTTCAGTGTATTTAGAGCGATTTCTGACACGGCCTGTACCAGGTCGCTTCCAGCGGCGCACAGAATGGCCTTGTTGCGGCTTGGCTTTAACCAGCAGCTGCAGGAGAGCCAGTTTTCTCTTCATACGCAGTGACATACTGACAGCCAGAGTCACAGACAGCAAATGTGCTCAACGCTGGAAAACCAGCGGCTTTTACTTTCTTTGTTTTTTAAACACATAAACCACCGGGATGTCAGGGGGGAAAAGACCCGTCCTTAAACGGTATTCATCAGGGGTCTTTGACATGACATCGACAAATAAGTATCCGAAATACTTCTTGGTGGCATCTTCAAAAGCTTCCAAAAAATATTGAGATTTGCCTGGATACATCTGTCGAGCTAACGTTGTAATCTGTAATTTATCTCTCGGTCTTTTGCAGTATTCTCATCTCAAAGTGCCAGTCACGTTTAACACGTACTATCCCCGGTTGCCGCAGTGCAATATCTTTTATTTCACCATTTGCACCAGCCTACTTATCCGCATAGTCAAGTATCAAATCTTTTAGGCTATCGAAATTAATTTTCTCACTATTAGCCACGTTTAATGTGATACCCTTTACCTTGATACAGGCTTTCCCTCCTGAGAGCTTATATCCATAGGATTTAGGTCCTGTTGCAACAAACTCTGTAATGTGCTGATCCGGAGGCAGCTCACTTGTCAATTGACCCAGATAATCTCCTAACTTGGGGTCCCACTGTCCTGGCCTGCTTACATAAATGATTGAATCAGTGTCATAATACAAACAACGACCTTGTAATGAATCCAGAAGAGAGTACAGTTCTAACCTAGCATAGGCGGTGGTGAAACTGGCAATACAAATATTTACATTTGAAAGCTGTGTGTAGTGCTCTTTTCCCCGTTTCCAGGTGACACAGGCACATAAAATCATCGTCATCGTCAATAAAATCACAAGACGAGACCTCGTGGTATGGGGCAAACACGTATTTAAATAATTCGTTGGGGTCTCTCACAATACTGGTGTTTTGTAAATCTGGTCGTTGTCCAAATTTTCCCAATAAAGAATTCAAAAACAGTTTTGAAATCTGTCTTTTGGCCGGATTCTTAGTAATGTTGTAATGGTCCAAGTGTACCCCCTCTCTGTCATGATACTCTCTGATGTAGTGTTCACGGTCTGTGTCATTTTTGCACCACTGGGGGTAGCCTGAAGCTTCTTGTTTGCCTTTTAAATGCGTTTTAATATATTCACTAAACAACGTGTTGGTCGAGTGCTTAAAGTGCCAGATCTCGTATATTTCTGCTATTCTGTAACCCTTATCTACAGCAGACAGCAGCTCTGGCATGCACCAGACACCGGTAAGCGCTCTCTGCTCGTCGCTGTTTGTTCAGGGGGAGCCCTGCTGGGTGTCAGCGCACGTCCGACAGAGTGTAAAGAACAGTTTTTTACCAACTCTGGTCGGTAGCACAGGGAAAAACAACCTTCTAGGAGGGTAAACTTTGACTTTTGCGAGCCCAAAGTAATTTTGTAAATCTTCAAAGCCCTCGCATATTATATCCGGGTGACCAACGGGGTACAATTTGGTTTTATTTACAAACGGGTACAGACTGGTGAAATCATAGTAACGGAGTTCCTAGCCAGGTTTTGGTTGATAATACAGGGTCACTGCATTCGTCCACCCACCGAATAGAGACTCCCTGGGGTCTAAAGGCGCTGGTAACTGTGATTCGGAAATAAATGCCCTAACATCCTGGTCTTCATTCAGCATTGTCTTCCATTTGTGTTCCCACATCACTTTAACATCAAACCCTTGTAATTTTAAGAATTCGGTTTTATACATTGTCTTTTGATATAGCCAGCCGAATGTTGTTTTTGTCACACTGTTAACGTCATTTTCGCTATAACAGGTATCGCTACCATGAAAAAAACATCCATGGTACTCAAAAGCAGTGTACACACCGTTTATTACTGCAAAACCATCTAGATAGTACGGGCCAAATTTATGCTCACCACCCAGCTTTAGTGCGTGTTGTATACTGATGTTGTCTGTGTGTTCAGTATACATGAGCCACTGAATAGCGGGGGTCGAGAACCGCTTTTTCTGGTTGTGATAATTGTCGTGCGGGACTAATGCTATGGTCTGCGGTCTGAGAAACATGTACCGGTACATGGTCATACACACAGAGGCTAATGTGATGTACTGAAACGGGTCAAGACTGACTTTAATCAGGTCTGAATCAGGGTCAGACGGACACTTCAGACGTATCTCATCTGTCATACTTAATATCTCGTTTCTAAATGTAGTACAAGCTTGTCTCAGTATGTCCACGTCCTGTCTACATTACCGCTTCAATTCATCGAGTTTGTGCTCATCGTACCATTCCTGAAACTGTGTTTTATCAGCACCCATCATGTAGTCTACCCCGTAAAATTGTTCAGCGGGTAAGGGTCCTACATAATTTTGGTTTGCGACCGTGTTAAAGAAGTGTGGGAAATGGCCTTTCTCACCCTCAAACCCCATTGCTTTTGGCATATTGCTCAGTTTCAGAAGCAAGAAATGTAATGAATCAATGAACCTGATGTTCAGAGCGGTCACTGTCATGCACATAATTTTACCTCCTTGTGTGATGAAGTGTGTAGCAACCTTTTCACGTATGAGCTCTCTAATGACCAAGTAGTTATCATAGCCTTTACCATTGTGTGAAATAAAAGTGTAGTTTTTAAAACATGTGTCAATGAAACATTTCACAAAGTCAGATAAGCAAGAATCCCCATAAAACTCCCATGTGCGTTTGTTGTTTATGTGTGAGGCATAAACATAATTTGGGATGTGTGTCCTGTTTCTTGCATGCATTCAAAATCAAAGAAAATGTATTTTTCCGATTGTTTGGGGATGTTTATTACGCTCATGTAGCATACATGATTGTCAGGTGTCTGGATAACACTTTTACAGCGCGGAAAGAGCTTTTCTTCGCAAGTATGCATTATTGGGAGAAAAGTCCGGCACTCTGTACAGTAAAAGTGTTGAACACACTGAATCTCTTTGGTGGCAGCTTTAGCCTTGAGTCTCCTGAGACAGACACCACCTCTACAGAATATTTTACATACATCGCATCTGGTGATGGTCTCTTTAACCTCAAAACAGTGGGGGTCTAAACACGCTCTGCACAAATTCCGACACGTGTGACTATTTTTATGCCCATATACTGCGTGGCAATAATCACAGAAATAGTTAACACCTATAAATGTTCTGATGTTTAAAACCCCGTAGTAATGCTGTTTGTGAAGTAAAACAAACATCTGTGCATTCTTTCCCTTTCCACAGGCGGTACACACTGGCGGCAAAACATAAATTGTTACCTTGGTTTTTGAAATCAGTGAGGCATGCCCTTTTCTTGTCTATTATCTTGCAAAACAAAATACCTTTTATACGTCTCCGTACCCCACCTTGCATATTAGGATTTCGGTGTGACTTTGCAGTAAATTAGCTATGCTCTCTAGGAAATCTGTTTCATCCAGCTCCCCCAAATGTTGCCTCCTCTAAAAGAAAGCATTATTTAATGACCCCGAGCTCAGTCTAAGCTGTACAAAATCATTAGGACCCACATTGTGTGATATTTCATTTAACAGCCCTTGCACAGCACCAGTACGATTCTACCAGATCCAGATTCACAAACCTGAATTCTTCATAAAACTCCATTCCCCGGACCTGTTAAGTTCCCGGTCATAGTGACGAATACGCTCCAAAAACACCCGAGGCGGGTCCCCGCCATTACCACACTCAACCATTTGTTCAGCATTTTCATTATTCACCTCTAACATTGCTACATCACCACCCCCAATCTGATTATCATTATTATTCGCTTCTAATGCTTACCCATCAGACATGTGCAAATCTATATATTCCTGAATTTCCAAGTCTGGTTGGTTATTATTATCAGCTTCTAATGCTAATTCATCAGACACAATCAAATCAATATATTCCTGAATTTCCAAGTTTGCTGGGTGGTCATCAACCGCCACTGTGCTGTAATGGTGTCTGTGATCCTGCTAATTGTGACACATCCATTCTAGATTTAAGCCTACGCAGCATTCTTTTGGCTACATTAATATTCTTTATCAGTACTGCCGTGATACGTGCAGACCGAGTGTCTTTGTGTCTTACTTGTTTCATTATTTGTTAATTGCGGTTTTCACTCACAGTGTGATGATTCAGCAAACTCGATGTTATACCCTTTTTGTTTTAACACATTTGTCAAAACATGTATTTTTCTATGAGCTGTGTGTAAATCTTCTACCAGTTGCCAACAAATGTGACATATTTTACTAAACAACAGGGCCCTAGAATCATCAGAGGTCTGAATGCCTGTACAGGGTATTTGTTCACCTGACCTGTCTATCTCTTTATGCACACTCGGAGTGGGGTTAACTGTGCTATTTGTCTGCTTACCTCTTTTTACAGTAGCGGGCTGTCTTACTGCGTGCTTTTCTCTGAAACATGCACTCTACCTTCAAGATGGTTTAGTGACTTGTTAGAAAGTGTGGATGAGAAAGTAATGCAAATAGTTGAGAAGGTTATAAAAAACAAGGCTTATCAAGTGTTTTACAAACATAAATAAAATACTGTTTGTGCCTGCTCTGCTTTTCTGTGCAATAAGACATTATATTAATTCCTATATTTTTTCAGAGAAAGAAACCCCCGGGGCCCCTGGAATTACGTTTACGTATGTTTGAGGAATCTATGTTTGAAGATGTCATCCTCACTCTAATAGCTCACAAGTTTGGTGATTTGTATGATACTGGTAATTCTGATGTGAAATCGCTAGTTGCTGATGTTGAAAAAACAGTGGCGTCCCTCCCCAATGTGCTCAAGAGAATGCTGTATAAAGAGACACATCCTGGTGAATCTGCTTTTACATCTGTCCAAAAAGTCCTGCAGAGTTCTTTTGGAAATACTATCCCTATCATGACCAAACCCAATTTCTACACTGTGCTAGACAGAATAGTGTCACTGCCCTGGCCAATAAACAAGTAGAGGGAGTAGCTAGTGCAGTACAGTTCAGTTGTTTCTTCCTGGCTGCTGTAGGTGTTGGGGAAGCGGGATCATTGGTCACCCGAGTCAGTATCTAATCTCACTGTCTACATCTGACTTGATGCCTTGTTGTCATTTTTAGAGCTGTCACAATAAAATATTGACATTGAAATATATTTTACTGAGTCTCATATTTTGAATGTCTATACCTTTTCTTTCTCTTTTATTTTTCCAACACTGTACCACCCCAAAAATAATCATAAAATATATAACCTAAAATCATCACACGCACATCACTAAACACAGTTTAAAATACTTTTTTATTAAAACTTTATGTTGTTGTTCTCTTTTTATTTTAATGTATTTTATTTTGCTAACAACTTATCATAACAAACCTAATCATAAAACATAACCTAACACAAATAATAATAAGTTTAAACTCTTAAACATTACACACACACACACACACATACACCATCAGGGTGAGATGGCAGTAAACACTTGTCAAGATGACCTGTGCCCTTTCCAAAATGCCTGTCATCCTAACAAGATGGAGGTCATCCAAACAAGATGGCTGTCATCCTAACAAGATTACGGTCATCCAAACAAGATGGCTGACAGGAGAGGGTCAAAGGGTAAAACCTGTAACCTAACAAGTTGGCTGACTGGAGAGGATCAAAGGGTACAGGGTAAGGAGGGGCTTCCTGGCCCGTGGGGCTTCTGGGTAAGGCGGGGCTTCCCAGCCCATGGGGCTTCTGGGTAGGGGTGGGGCCACCTGACACTTTGACATAAAGTGCCATCATTACTACTCATAAGCGCAATATGTACAATATCTATCCCGTTCATGAGAAAACTATGTTTGAAAACTGTAATTTTTTGCCTGGACTACAATCAAGATGGCTACCAAACCATGTGACATTATGCCGCCATTTTGCGATCTAGTGACCATGCCATAGACCCCTACATCCATTCAAAGTCTGGTGACTTTTTTGACTGCGGTTCAAAAGTTATAGGCATTTGAACATATTCTGGTGGAAGAGAAGAAAAAATAAGTATAATAATAATAATAATAATGACCAGTGACCACCACATTGCTTATGGGATCAATTCTGTCAAGTAACAATCAGTCCAATACATTCTAACATAGTTCCATACTGCACCATATGCATTTATTTGCAACTTGACCATCTCTGAAATTTGATTGGCTCATGGCGGCCATTTTGTTTTCTCAATCAACTTGCCTTGAACAAATCTGATAGAGGAGCTAGCCAAGGTCATGTGTACAAAATTTCATATCAATCAGACCAACCATTTCGGAGATGAAGATCTTTGAAGATTCTTGGCCAATCCAATATGGCTGCCAAACCATATGACTTATTGACTTGTTTTGAACAAATCTGAATTTAGGCCATAACATAACATCACACACCAAGTTTCACATCTGTCCCGTCTGCGGTTTCGGAGAAGAAGATTTTTGTATATTTTCCAAAATGTGTCACTTAAGCCACTATGGCCACCAGACCATGTGACATATGGCCTCCATATTGAATATGGCATAGTACTACATAGCCATCTATCACTGTATGAAGTTTCATGAGTTTTCATCAAGCATTGGTTTCTATAGGCTTTTGAAAAGATACTGCTGAAAAATAATAATCCTAACAATAGGGTTCCAGCAACTTCGTTGCTTGGCCCCCAACTTTTGAGGCTTCCAGGTGCTTGGAGTCGAGAAATGTATGGCTTCAGACTCATAAAAATATGAATCAGATGAAGACACATGTTGACAACAATTGTTGCTTAAAGGTTTTGGTAAGTAGAGTATTCAAGGTCAAGTTCCCCCTCTTGTGGTCTAATATTTTAAGGAACAAGCCATTTCAATCTCAATAAACCATCTACACTTATTTGATTGAAATGTATCAATTTAATTACATTAGTAGTACCATCAATACTTCTAATATCATAATATAGTAGTAAACACTTTATTCTCTAAGTTTCATTTTGTGTACTTTAAAACACAATCTAACCATTTAAGTAGCTTTAGATTGCTGCTGCTCTCCATTTTTCCATTTACCTTCTCAAGCTTATTTAGTTGCATACCTGGTGTTTCATATAGATATCACGTTGATTTCTGATGTATGTGTTATATATATTTACAGCTGGAAAAGCAAAGTATATCACTAAGGAGCAAATAGCTCCAATTAGTTTTTACTATTGCGCCTGACCGAGTATGTCCGTATGTCCGTATGTTCTCTTATGTTCAACTCTATAGATCCAGCGATTAAATTATCCATTACAGAAATTATCCATTAGGACAAGGCACATCAGGAGGTCTGTGCAATAGGAACAGTCTGGACACCATTTTAAGTTCTGAACGGAATTAACGTCTTTACTATCTACATATTTATTTATTTATTTATACATTGTTTTTTTTTTTTTTTTTACATTTTGGCACAAATTATCCTCCATACTATCCATGACAAAATTAAAAATAAATACATGGAGAAAATAATAAATACATGAATTAATGTGGAAATAAATAGATGGATAAATAAACAGATTTTGAATTAAATACAATAATAAATAAATCTCCATGTATTTATTAGAACATGTATTTATTTATTTCAACATTTATTTATTATTTTCACTGTGAATTTGTTTTAAATTTTAATTACAGTGAAAATAATCAATACATTAATACATAAATACATGTTCAAATGGACATTTATTTATGTCAACACTACTACATTTATTCATTTATTTATGTAATGTGAAGCGATTCAAGTAATGAATAAACAATGTATTTGCTAAAATAAGTTTTTCTTAAACTTTAAGGGGAACTGCACCACAATTTTATCTTAATTCTGTTATTTGTATAAATTGTTTTAAATATAGCAATGTCACAAATGTCTGAAGTGAAGATATATTTATTAATATGATTTTCTTAAGGAATAGGTGGCCATTTTCTCTCCACCAGACCCTCGGTAACAGTCTGTACTAGTATGTGTAAGACCTGTAGGCAATACAAAGTAAAAGCATAATAATAATGATGATATTATTTATAACTAGAATGCTAAAGTTCCATGAGAAACATTGCGGAAGTACAGTAAGCAGTATGTTTCAGTGTACATGTAATATATTAAGTACTATAGTACATCACATGGTACTACAGTAAACTATAGTATACAACAGGGTAGTTCAATATTTGTCTAAGTACCGTAGGAGGCACTATAGTACATTACAAGATACTATAGTATATCACGTAACAAGAGTATACTGTAGTATAACATTGTACTATCGTATGTCACACATTATTCAGTATACCATAGTATAAAAGTTTAGTGTGGTATACAACAGTGTCCTACAGTATTTGTTGTACTACTGTAGTAAGTACTATAGTATAATTGTATTGTTTTATTGTCTATCTTAATTGTAGTTTTAATATTTAATTAACTATATTTTCTTGTAAAGAGCTTTGCGATACACTATGAAATTTCCATGGAATCCGAATGTGTTCAATTTCGTTGGATTTCATGAAATCCGAATGCATGAAATTGCATGATTTAATCAGGTGAATACAGATTAAATTGTGATGCAATTGCATGCTATATAAAGGGTTTTTGGGAGCGAGACTACATGGTGAAGTTTTGAGTTTTGAAAGAGAAAAGCAAGATCAAGAGTGTAAATATGTATAGGAATATTTAGTTATGGCAGCTTCTGCCATGCTGTACATTGGCAAAAAGAAGATGGCTTCACTCACATCTATGCAAGTGTACACTCAGTATTTGTTGCAGAAATTAATGAAAGCAATACTAGTTTCAGTACTGTACTTCGCAAAAACATATTTGCATATTTGTTCAAAACTTGTACTTTAATATTTTTGCGATATCTAACACTGATAGTCCTACATTGTTTCATGTGTGCATGTATTTAAACAAAACAAAAACAAACAAAAAACAACATTGTTCTCTTTTCTTTGCTAAAACTATTTTTGTTACATTGAATCAGGGGTATGCATACATCTGGAAGGCACACTATATGTAATGGTAAGTTACAACAACATAAATGACACAGTATATATATATATATATATATATATAATCATCACAGTATAGTTCTTAAAAGATCATTTATCAAGCAGATTTAAACAAATTAAAAATGTCTATTATAATGACTGGCTATTATACAGTACACACTAGAAGCACCGACATTTCAAACTACCTACAAGAGCCAAAACTATAGTATAATAATGATCAAATAAAAAACTTAATAAAAAAAGCTAAAATGCTGTAGGCATATTTAATACATATATTTAGGAAAAGTCAGGAATTGGTATCCATAGTGTATTCAGGAACACATAGTAATTCAAATTAAATCAGTCAAACTGACCAGCCGTGCACTTCTAGAGTTAAATTATAATGGCAAATCATGCAAAAGATCACATCACGTGTACAGTATCAGCACACAAACTACAGGGTCACAAGCCGCTAATGGGAAACTAAACTTTGGATTCAAACTCGATTTGTAAGGAAATATTGAAGACAAGGAAAGGTTTTCTGTTTCATTTGCATGCAATGCTTTTCTTACAAGAGCAGTGTAGTTTACAGTATAATTTGTGAGCACCCATTTGCTGTAGCAATTATAATTTAGTTTGCTTATTATAATGATTTGGTGTTTTTTAAATATATATTCCTATATATATATTTTACCATTCATGTTACAGCGTTGTTTTTATTTTAATAAGTGCCCGATTAATCAGCAATTGCCCATTGATTAACCGATCAAATATTTGAATGGACTGACAGCCTTAATATATATGTGTGTGTGTTATTGTAATTAAATGTATGGTTTGTATTATTATTAGCAACTGTACGCTATCCAAAACAGAGGTATGGAATATTTTGCTTTTGACAGCTTAAAAAGAAAAATATGTGAACAAAGACCAATCAAGGCTAACTTACCAGTATACAAAATAACATTTATAAATATAAATGTAAAACTTTTTGAAGAGCCGGTATTAATGTTTTGTATAAACTGTATAATGTTTTATATTAATGATTGAAAAACATGTCAACAGAGCCAATTGTATTAATTGTCAAGCAAGCAAATTTTAGCAAGGCTGTTCTGACACTCCCAGCATCTCCTTCAAGATTTCTGTGGCTAATCTGTGGCTGGAGAGGTCACCTCATCATTATTGATCAACAGTTGCTTTGAGAACTATGAGACCAGACCTCTGCCAGTAGATCAAAGGAAGCCATCTTGATATGTTTATTCATTTATTTACAGTAGTTTACAATTAAGATTAAACATAAATTAGTACATTTTGTGCACCCCCAATTCCTAATATGAGGGGCAAAGCTAACGAACTGAGCTTCCGTCCCTCAGTCCCAACAGCTTTCATATGATATTATTTTAATATAGTGATACAACATTTTGTGACATTCCTGTTTTGGATGCCCTATTTTTCAAGTTTGATTGTAATACATGAGTGTTATTAAAGTTTTAACTTAGAGTTACAGACTACATTTGCTGGGCACATCTAAAGACTAGCAAAAATTTATATTTGGATTTCGTTTTGTGAAAATTACTTCACGCTGGGGAATGATTTATTGCAGGATTTACATATGGTAAGAACAGTATAATTATTAATACTATGTATGTGTAACAACGGAGATAAAGTGCTCAGTTTAATTTATTTAAAAATGTGTTATGCTAATTTAGGTAAGGTAGCTGGGGTTTATTAGGGTGTGTGCAGGGGTTTTAGAGTTGGTGACCACGTGTGCGGAGCAACACCTGGAACTGTGTGAACTTCTTCTGGGCAAGAGGCGCGTAGTTTTTTTCTTCAATAAATCTAGCAGCAAGTAAGCAAGCGATTTGTGGGCTACTTGTTTTCCCCCGCTGAAAATACTACGTTGGCATCAGAAATGAGGATGGACACTTACGGCTCCTGGCCAGCAGACAGGGGAGGAGGGGGCGCAGGCCAGAGACTCCAGCTCTTCAGGCAGCCAAGCGTGAGCGGCAGAAAAACCGGCAGTGTGTACAGTGTCGGTCTGCTGTGTATCGCTGTTTCAATAATTAAATTATTATTATTATTTATCTCTTGGCAGACACCCTTATCCTTACAAAACAAAATAATAAATAATAATTCATAATAACCAATAAAATGCCCCTCCAATGCTACAGTATGTAAGTTACTATAAGTACATGTAAGTTATTGTTAACAGTAGTAAGCTACTAGTAGTAGTTTTTGAAAATAATCGAAACGTTAAATGATTTGAAAAAGGTGTTTAAGGAAAATAAGCTAAGGCTATTAGATAAGGATAATATAGGGAATTAATTGGCTGGTATGTATACTATGTTTCTACCAAAGTTGTAACAGGAGTTGGAATTTTGGGGGTAGAAGAAAAGCTGTAAAAATCCTCAGATTAAACTTAATGGATAATTATTTACTGAATATTGGCATATATCATTTGTTTGTACATTTTCTTATCTTGAAAATTATCAAAAAGAAATATAACAAACATTAGAATTAGAGTTACCCTGTGTTAGACTTGTGTCCTTAATTAGAGATAATTAGAGTTGCCTTGTGATAGACTGGTGTTGCTGCAGGGTTGGGCTTCGGAACACTTTAATTTTGTTAAAAAGTAAACAAAATTGGAAACATATATATATACACATACATTTAATTGCATGTAATTAACTTAATTAAAAAAAAGTAAATTAAAAACTAAAACAGTAAAATATGTGTATACAAAAAAACAAATCAGTCTGTTACTATTTTTATATTATACATACTTATTTAAAATAACACATCATCCAATAGGCTTCTGGTTTGGAGCCAAACAATAGCACTAAATGCTACTCCTCATTGCTAATTGCAATAGATAGATTGCATTTTTTTTTTACTTTGGATAGTTATGTCTGCTACTACAGGGAGAAGCTGTTCGATCTCCTCCACAGTCTTCAATCCCATCTGCCGTAGAAGGTCCTCCACTGGGGCAAGCAATTGCTCCCCTTTCTCTGTGAACAGTAGGAAACCTTCTTCGGTGTCACAGAACCTCAGGATGGTTTTCTGTTTCTTTTCTGTTTTTTATGTTGACTCCTGAATGAGAATTAATTAGATGCTTTTCTGGTTTTACCCAATTTATCCTGATTTCTAAAGGAATTAACGGAATGTAAAAAAGATTTGGAGAGGTTGAGCTTGAGGTGGTGTGAGTGCATCCAGGCAGAGATAGCAGACAAGCAGGAAGAGATGCAGATTTGTCTTTGTGAAGGACGCATCAATCAAAGCCGAGTTGCTTGAATTTGTGCGCCAGGAGTGGCATAAAGTCACCCAACAGCGATGTGAAAGACTGGTGGAGAGCATGCCAAGACGCATGAATGCTGTGATTGAAAATCACCAAATATTAATTTCTGAACTCTTTGTAAGTTAAAACATTAGTATTATGTTTTTTAAAAATTAATATGAACTTATTTTCTTTGCATTATTTGAGGTCTGACAACACTGCATCTTTTTTGTAATTTTGTCCAGTTGTAAATTTCTGCAAATAAATGCTCTAAATGACAATATTTTTATTTGGAATTTGGGAAAAATGTTTTCAGCAGTTTATAGAATAAAACAAAAATGTTCATTTTACCAAAACATATACCTATAAATAGTAAACCAGAGAAATTGATAATTGTGCACTGGTCTCTTAATTTTTTCCAGAGCTGTATACACCTTTATATGCGCTGCCATATTAAACATTTAACACTAAAGCATGTTGTGAATAAATGTTATGCTTTGGAATTTTTATATTGACATGAATAGACAATCCATGCAAGTAAACTCAAACACACAATAACAAGTGGTATTGTCACTGTTTTATCCCACACATCCCGCAATTCACAAGCTCCCCTGCAGAGGTCAGCATCACCGGAATTCTAAACCCTCACATTCCCCAGCAATCAGCCACTTAACATTCCTCGGCACCATGTGCACTTGTTCTATCATCCTCGAACTCCCATTGTACCAGCACTCTCCTTCACCGTCCTCTGCTCCTCTCTGCTACACATATAAACCCCTCTGTGACTTTAATTCACTGCTATGTCTTGTATCCTTTTGTTATTGATTGTTTACAACCTCCACGTGTTCCTCCACCAATTCCCGTATTCTCCCTACCAGCCTGTTTGCCTGATCATTGACCCCCTGCTTGTCTTATCGACCAGGACTTGTGGATTTCCCTGGACATTACGGTTTGCCGGCATTGACCACTGCCTGTTTCTGACCACCTCTCACTCCGCACCTGGGTTCCCCGCCATGGCAGTCCTTCTTTACAGGTATACAGTCTGGTCCATAAATATTTGGACAGACCCAATTGTCAATTTGGCTCTGTACACCATCACAATGGATTGGAAAGGAAACAATCAAGATGTGCTTTAAGTGTAGACTTTCATCTTTAATTGGAGGATAGTTACATCCAAATCGGGTGAATGGTGTAGGAATTAAACCAATTTTTATGTGGTCCCCCCAATTTTAGGGGCTCAAAAGTATTTGGACAAACTAACATAATCATTAATTAAATTGTGAGTTTCAATACTTGGTTGTGATGCGGGACAGTGGCCTGTCCGAATGCCAAATATATTTGCACCATTGTTGCAGTAAGATTGTGTAACCCATGTATGAATTTAAGCTTTGTGTATTGCTCCGCAGAGGACAGGTGCAGTAGTTCTGTGTAGCTGATTTTTAGAAAAACATTTTCATCCAAGGCTATAGAGAAAACAGAAGACAAAGGAGAAGTCTGTGATCAAGTTTGGGGTACATCATTGACGTCATCCAGTTGCCCAGCAATCAAAGGGAGTCATCTTGTATATGATAGCATGTTCTTTAGAAAAACCTTAGATGTGTCTTGCTGACTGACCATCTCCAGAGCACTTAGTTGTAGCTGAATAAACTATTTTGGTATTATTTCAGTTAAATCGGGTCCTGAGTATTCCTTGTCCGCCTGTTTATTGAGGGAGTAAAATTTCTCCCTATCAGTTGCAAATCCTTTGCAGTCAATGACTGCCTGAAGTCTGGAACCCATAGACATCACCAGATGCTGGGTTTCTTCCCTGGTGATGCTATGCCAGGCCTGCACTACAGCTGTCTTTAGATCCTGCTTGTTCTTGGGGTGTTTTGCCTTAGATATCAAAACAAACCAATCAGAGAGCAAAAACATTAGGTGGGGCCAAATCCACTAATAAGAACGTACTGGTGAGCGCAGGAACACCAAAAGGCCAGGAACACCACGGAAAACAACTGTGGTGGATGACAGAATATTTTCCCTGGTGAGGAAAACCCCTTCACAATAGTTGGCCAGATCAAGAATACCCTCCAGGAGGTAGGCGTATCTGTGTCAATGTCAACAATCAAGAGAACAATCGCTAATCTCAAGATGGAGCTGGGGGTAGGTGTTCCATGGCCAGGCTGTCGTTCCCTCTGCCAAGTGTGTACAGGCCAAGATACCTCCATTACTTCAATCACTACATCTTCCGCTGACTTCTATAGGGGGCTGCGTGAACTACTGAAGTAATGCTGTAGAGATAAGTGTTCTTAAACTGGGAAATGGAAATAAAGATTAAGTAAGCATCACTCATTGAAGAAATGCATCACAGTGTCTCTGTCAGCCTGTACAGCAGCGCATGTTTGCCGTAGCCAACATTTATTCAGTGCCAAATTTCCTTGAACAAAGCCATAGCAGATTCTCAAGCCCTCCCATGTTGTTGATTATCTTGTATCCATGTATTAAGAATAATGGTAATGCTTTATTTTAAGTGTCCATTATAAACAATCTATTAACATGTTATGTTATTATTATATGATTAATTTTACAAATTATAAATATATTAGACATTTTTAAACTTTTTTGCTATAATATGTTTTAAGGTATTTAATAACATATTTAATAAAGGGTATAATAACATGACATTCGCACACCGATATCAATCTATTATCATTAACTGCCATGCCAGTTAATTACTGTTATTATCCATCCATTTTTGAAACCAGTTATCCTGGCGAAGGTCGCCGAGCACTGATCCCGGCAGGCAAAGGGCACAAGGCAGGAATACACCCAGGACGGGACCCCAGTCCATCGCTGGGCAACACACACACACACACACACACGCAGACACACCCACATACAGGGCAATTTAGAGAAGCCAATTAACCTAACCCACATGTCTTTGGACGGTGGGAGGAAACCCACGTGGACACGGGGAGAACATGCAAACTACATAGTATAGCAAAAATGTTTAAATAAAAATGTCTAATATATGTATAATTTGTAATAATCATATAACAATAACATAATCAATAATTTGTTAATAGATTGTTTATAATGGACACTTGTTAGCATAATAACTAATGTATGTTATCTATCTGTATGTAATGCTGTTGTCCTATAAGTCCTTACATTTGTAAACAGGGATTTTTGAAATAACCATTACTTATTTTGTGAAAAAACAGGGAAACAGAAATAAGGAATGAGTAACTATTACTTATTTCTCCAGAAATAAATAAGTAAACTTTACTTATTTTGCAGAAAAAAATAAAACAGTTTATTATTAATATATTGAGGAAACAGTGAAAAAAATAACCATTACTTATTTTTTGAAAAATAAGGAATCTATTTCATAGAGGTTCTGAAATCAGCATACTTCTCATGGCAGGAAAGGAAACTGGAAGCCTTTTGACACATTTCTTGACTTTGATTGAAGATTTTCCAGTATTTTAATCAGACCTCCTGCCAGAATATATTCTGCAGTGGGTTTCAGAATGGGCTGCCAAAACTGCGTAATCTCCTCCACCAACCTTTCCTGGTTTTCCTTTGTTTGGTAAAACTGCATTTATGGAAGATACCCTTACAAAAATAAAATATTTAAAAATATATATTATTCTGAAATATGAAATGTATTTTAATGTATTAATATGTTTTATAAATGTGCATACCATTTTATAATATATGGTGAAAATATACTTTTAAATATCAATTGCAGTTTTAGTATGTCACTTGATACATAAATATGGTCAAATACACTATATTATACAATACAAATATTGCTTAATATAACTTAAGTATATTCAGAATTATATGTAAACTTGTTTTTAATATATATAATTATATGCAAATATACTGTAACATCTACACATGTATTTTATACTAAATATATAAAAATGCATACATATATGTCTCCTTATAATATACATTTAGTATACTGCTAAATACACAACAATCTCATATTGCATGTATTGTATACTGTGAATATATTAGACTGCAAAAATGTTGCATTCTAAATATACTGGTAGAATATATTTGGATAAACTTCCAAACACATGTATACATGAAGTGTAACTTAAAACATTGGGATACTTCAATACTTTAATAGATTTCACTTGGTACTCACTTGGTGTTTGACCCCCTTTTGCCTTCAGAACTGCCTTAATTCTACGTGGCATTGATTCAACAAGGTGCTGAAAGCATTCTTTAGAAATGTTGGCCCATATTGATAGGATAGCATCTTGCAATTGATGGAGATTTGTGGGATGCACATCCAGGGCACAAAGCTCCCGTTCCACCACATCCCAAAGATGCTCTATTGGGCTGAGATCTGGTAACTGTGGGGGCCAGTTTAGTACAGTGAACTCATTGTCATGTTCAAGAAACCAATTTGAAATGATTCGACCTTTGTGACATGGTGCATTATCCTGCTGGAAGTAGCCATCAGAGGATGGGTACATGGTGGTCATAAAGGGATGGACATGGTCAGAAACAATGCTCAGGTAGGCCGTGGCATTTAAACGATGCCCAATTGGCAATAAGGGGCATAAAGTGTGCCAAGAAAACATCCCCCACCACCACCAGCCTGCACAGTGGTAACAAGGCATGATGGATCCATGTTCTCATTCTGTTTACGCCAAATTCTGACTCTACCATCTGAATGTCTCAACAGAAATCGAGACTCATCAGACCAGGCAACATTTTTTCAGTCTTCAACTGTCCAATTTTGGTGAGCTTGTGCAAATTGTAGCCTCTTTCTCCTATTTGTAGTGGAGATGAGTGGTACCCGGTGGGGTCTTCTGCTGTTGTAGCCCATCCGCCTCAAGGTTGTACGTGTTGTGGCTTCACAAATGCTTTGCTGTATACCTCGGTTGTAACGAGTGGTTATTTCAGTCAAAGTTGCTCTTCTATCAGCTTGAATCAGTCGGCCCATTCTCCTCTGACCTCTAGCATCAACAAGGCATTTTCGCCCACAGGACTGCCGCATACTGGATGTTTTTCCCTTTTCACACCATTCTTTGTAAACCCTAGAAATGGTTGTGCGTGAAAATCCCAGTAACTGAGCAGATTGTGAAATACTCAGACCGGCCCGTCTGGCACCAACAACCATGCCACGCTCAAAATGGCTTAAATCACCTTTCTTTCCCATTCAGACATTCAGTTTGGAGTTCAGGAGATTGTCTTGACCAGGACCACACCCCTAAATGCATTGAAGCAACTGCCATGTGATTGGTTGGTTAGATAATTGCATTAATGAGAAATTGAACAGGTGTTCCTAATAATCCTTTAGGTGAGTGTATAGGGCATGTATTACAGATTCATTCAAAAAGGTCTCACTTTAGATTTGAGGAAACACTATTTACTTGTATCAGCGGTCATTCATTTGTCATTAATAGTTCTTCCAATTTCCGACCTTTTAGTTCCAGAGACCAATGTTTTGGTACCAGCTAAAAAAAACAAAGACAAATGTACATTAATTGGACAAATATGAAATATATAGTTACATGTAAAATATGGCCCAATATACAAAGCTACAATTATTACAATTTACTTGCACTGTAATTACACGGTAACAAGAGTGAATTGAGCAAGTAGGTTGTGTATAGTTAATTCAATTATTAAATACTAGTATGGATGATGTATGATTACAGAACGAGCTTACATACACTAAACAAGTATTATGGCTTATTTACATGTAGTGTGTGTTTCTTACTTTACATATTCATGTAAAATGCTGCCAACCTTTGTGATGTTACCGATGACCTTAAACTCACCCCTTCTTAAAGTGTAACCACATGTGGTGATCAGGTGAGGGTCTGCCTCAAGCAGTTGTTTTGTTTCTTACGCCTGGGTGTAGGTACTGGAGAATGGGAGAGTCCTGGCACCGTGGCTTAGTTGGTCAAAGTGCCTGCCTTGTAAACAGGAAACCCTGGGTTCGACGCCCAGCAGTGCCTTGGTTTATGTTGGCCTAGGCAATGGAAAGGAAGTTTCTAAACGCTCAATACATTTTTGCAAGATAGCCGTCCGCAGCAAGCAGCTTAAGGTTACTGTAGCCGCAGTCTGGCAAGCTGACCGCCAGAAGTAGAAACAATAACAAGGGGCGGGGGGAAAAGTGGGCCGTCCCTGGGTGGAATCAAACCACAATCCTTTTGGTTAACAGCCAAACACGCTGACCGATTGCGCCACAGACACAGACAGAGGTGTTGTGGTTGCTGCAGTCGTGCAGTTCCTTCACAGTTGCCAAAAATCATTTCCAGCACACGATTTTCTTTGTCGTTGAATGCAACATACGTGACCATTGGGGGAGCAATAGCAAGCAAGAGAGTTAGATATCGAGAGTCATAGATAGATAGCTAGCTAGATAGATAGATAGATGGATGGATGGACGGCAAGGCAAGCATCTGATTGACAGTGGTCCGTGATCTGCTGTTATGCTACAATGCTACTGACCATTGGGGGAGCGATAGCAAGCAAGTGAGTTAGATATCAAGAGTCATAGATAGATAGATAGATAGATAGATGGATGGATGGACGGCAAGGCAAGCAACTGATTGACAGTGGTCCGTGATCTGCTGTTATGCTACTATGCTACTGACCATTGGGGGAGCGATAGCAAGCAAGTGAGTTAGATATCGAGAGTCATAGATAGATAGATAGATAGATAGATGGATGGATGGACGGCAAGGCAAGCATCTGATTGACAGTGGTCCGTGATCTGCTGTTATGCTACTATGCTACTGACCATTGGGGGAGCGATAGCAAGCAAGAGAGTTAGATATCGAGAGTCATTGATAGATAGATAGATAGATGGATGGATGGATGGACGGCAAGGCAAGCATCTGAGTGACAGTGGTCCGTGATCTGCTGTTATGCTACTATGCTACTGACCATTGGGGGAGCGATAGCAAGCAAGAGAGTTAGATATCGAGAGTCATAGATAGATAGATAGATAGATGGACGGCAAGGCAAGCATCTGATTGACAGTGGTCCGTGATCTGCTGTTATGCTACTATGCTACTGACCATTGGGGGAGCGATAGCAAGCAAGAGAGTTAGATATCGAGAGTCATAGATAGATAGATAGATAGATGGACTGCAAGGCAAGCATCTGATTGACAGTGGTCCGTGATCTGCTGTTATGCTACTATGCTACTGACCATTGGGGGAGCGATAGCAAGTAAGAGAGTTAGATATCGAGAGTCATTGATAGATAGATAGATAGATGGATGGATGAATGGATGGACGGCAAGGCAAGCATCTGATTGACAGTGGTCCGTGATCTGCTGTTATGCTACAATGCTACTGACCATTGGGGGAGCGATAGCAAGCAAGAGAGTTAGATATCAAGAGTCATAGATAGATAGATAGATAGATGGATGGATGGACGGCAAGGCAAGCATCTGATTGACAGTGGTCCGTGATCTGCTGTTATGCTACTATGCTACTGACCATTGGGGGAGCGATAGCAAGCAAGAGAGTTAGATATCGAGAGTCATTGATAGATAGATAGATAGATGGATGGATGGATGGACGGCAAGGCAAGCATCTGATTGACAGTGGTCCGTGATCTGCTGTTATGCTACTATGCTACTGACCATTGGGGGGGCGATAGCAAGCAAGAGAGTTAGATATCAAGAGTCATAGATAGATAGATAGATAGATGGATGGATGGATGGACGGCAAGGCAAGCATCTGAGTGACAGTGGTCCGTGATCTGCTGTTATGCTACTATGCTACTGACCATTGGGGGAGCGATAGCAAGCAAGAGAGTTAGATATCAAGAGTCATAGATAGATAGATAGATAGATGGATGGATGGACGGCAAGGCAAGCATCTGCTTGACAGTGGTCCGTGATCTGCTGTTATGCTACTATGCTACTGACCATTGGGGGAGCGATAGCAAGTAAGAGAGTTAGATATCGAGAGTCATTGATAGATAGATAGATAGATGGATGGATGAATGGATGGACGGCAAGGCAAGCATCTGATTGACAGTGGTCCGTGATCTGCTGTTATGCTACAATGCTACTGACCATTGGGGGAGCGATAGCAAGCAAGAGAGTTAGATATCAAGAGTCATAGATAGATAGATAGATAGATGGATGGATGGACGGCAAGGCAAGCATCTGATTGACAGTGGTCCGTGATCTGCTGTTATGCTACTATGCTACTGACCATTGGGGGAGCGATAGCAAGCAAGAGAGTTAGATATCGAGAGTCATTGATAGATAGATAGATAGATGGATGGATGGATGGACGGCAAGGCAAGCATCTGAGTGACAGTGGTCCGTGATCTGCTGTTATGCTACTATGCTACTGACCATTGGGGGAGCGATAGCAAGCAAGAGAGTTAGATATCAAGAGTCATAGATAGATAGATAGATAGATAGATGGATGGATGGACGGCAAGGCAAGCATCTGATTGACAGTGGTCCGTGATCTGCTGTTATGCTACTATGCTACTGACCATTGGGGGAGCGATAGCAAGTAAGAGAGTTAGATATCGAGAGTCATTGATAGATAGATAGATAGATGGATGGATGGATGGACGGCAAGGCAAGCATCTGATTGACAGTGGTCCGTGATCTGCTGTTATGCTACTATGCTACTGACCATTGGGGGAGCGATAGCAAGTAAGAGAGTTAGATATCGAGAGTCATTGATAGATTGATAGATAGATGGATGGATGGATGGACGGCAAGGCAAGCATCTGATTGACAGTGGTCCGTGATCTGCTGTTATGCTACTATGCTACTGACCATTGGGGGAGCGATAGCAAGCAAGAGAGTTAGATATCGAGAGTCATAGATAGATAGATAGATAGATGGATGGATGGACGGCAAGGCAAGCATCTGATTGACATTGGTCCGTGATCTGCTGTTATGCTACAATGCTACTGACCATTGGGGGAGCAATAGCAAGCAAGAGAGTTAGATATCAAGAGTCATAGATAGATAGATAGATAGATGGATGGATGGACGGCAAGGCAAGCATCTGATTGACAGTGGTCCGTGATCTGCTGTTATGCTACTATGCTACTGACCATTGGGGGAGCGATAGCAAGTAAGAGAGTTAGATATCGAGAGTCATTGATAGATTGATAGATAGATGGATGGATGGATGGACGGCAAGGCAAGCATCTGATTGACAGTGGTCCGTGATCTGCTGTTATGCTACTATGCTACTGACCATTGGGGGAGCGATAGCAAGCAAGAGAGTTAGATATCGAGAGTCATAGATAGATAGATAGATAGATGGATGGATGGACGGCAAGGCAAGCATCTGATTGACAGTGGTCCGTGATCTGCTGTTATGCTACTATGCTACTGACCATTGGGGGAGCGATAGCAAGCAAGAGAGTTAGATATCGAGAGTCATAGATAGATAGATAGATAGATGGATGGATGGACGGCAAGGCAAGCATCTGAGTGACAGTGGTCCGTGATCTGCTGTTATGCTACTATGCTACTGACCATTGGGGGAGCGATAGCAAGCAAGAGAGTTAGATATCAAGAGTCATAGATAGATAGATAGATAGATGGATGGATGGACGGCAAGGCAAGCATCTGCTTGACAGTGGTCCGTGATCTGCTGTTATGCTACTATGCTACTGACCATTGGGGGAGCGATAGCAAGTAAGAGAGTTAGATATCGAGAGTCATTGATAGATAGATAGATAGATGGATGGATGAATGGATGGACGGCAAGGCAAGCATCTGATTGACAGTGGTCCGTGATCTGCTGTTATGCTACAATGCTACTGACCATTGGGGGAGCGATAGCAAGCAAGAGAGTTAGATATCAAGAGTCATAGATAGATAGATAGATAGATGGATGGATGGACGGCAAGGCAAGCATCTGATTGACAGTGGTCCGTGATCTGCTGTTATGCTACTATGCTACTGACCATTGGGGGAGCGATAGCAAGCAAGAGAGTTAGATATCGAGAGTCATTGATAGATAGATAGATAGATGGATGGATGGATGGACGGCAAGGCAAGCATCTGAGTGACAGTGGTCCGTGATCTGCTGTTATGCTACTATGCTACTGACCATTGGGGGAGCGATAGCAAGCAAGAGAGTTAGATATCAAGAGTCATAGATAGATAGATAGATAGATAGATGGATGGATGGACGGCAAGGCAAGCATCTGATTGACAGTGGTCCGTGATCTGCTGTTATGCTACTATGCTACTGACCATTGGGGGAGCGATAGCAAGTAAGAGAGTTAGATATCGAGAGTCATTGATAGATAGATAGATAGATGGATGGATGGATGGACGGCAAGGCAAGCATCTGATTGACAGTGGTCCGTGATCTGCTGTTATGCTACTATGCTACTGACCATTGGGGGAGCGATAGCAAGTAAGAGAGTTAGATATCGAGAGTCATTGATAGATTGATAGATAGATGGATGGATGGATGGACGGCAAGGCAAGCATCTGATTGACAGTGGTCCGTGATCTGCTGTTATGCTACTATGCTACTGACCATTGGGGGAGCGATAGCAAGCAAGAGAGTTAGATATCGAGAGTCATAGATAGATAGATAGATAGATGGATGGATGGATGGACGGCAAGGCAAGCATCTGATTGACAGTGGTCCGTGATCTGCTGTTATGCTACTATGCTACTGACCATTGGGGGAGCGATAGCAAGCAAGAGAGTTAGATATCAAGAGTCATAGATAGATAGATAGATAGATGGATGGATGGACGGCAAGGCAAGCATCTGATTGACAGTGGTCCGTGATCTGCTGTTATGCTACTATGCTACTGACCATTGGGGGAGCGATAGCAAGCAAGAGAGTTAGATATCGAGAGTCATAGATAGATAGATAGATAGATGGATGGATGGACGGCAAGGCAAGCATCTGATTGACATTGGTCCGTGATCTGCTGTTATGCTACAATGCTACTGACCATTGGGGGAGCAATAGCAAGCAAGAGAGTTAGATATCAAGAGTCATAGATAGATAGATAGATAGATGGATGGATGGACGGCAAGGCAAGCATCTGATTGACAGTGGTCCGAGATCTGCTGTTATGCTACTATGCTACTGACCATTGGGGGAGCGATATCAAGCAAGAGAGTTAGATATCAAGAGTCATAGATAGATAGATAGATGGATGGATGGATGGACGGCAAGGCAAGCATCTGATTGACAGTGGTCCGTGATCTGCTGTTATGCTACTATGCTACTGACCATTGGGGGAGCGATAGCAAGTAAGAGAGTTAGATATCGAGAGTCATTGATAGATAGATAGATAGATGGATGGATGGATGGACGGCAAGGCAAGCATCTGATTGACAGTGGTCCGTGATCTGCTGTTATGCTACTATGCTACTGACCATTGGGGGAGCGATAGCAAGTAAGAGAGTTAGATATCGAGAGTCATTGATAGATTGATAGATAGATGGATGGATGGATGGACGGCAAGGCAAGCATCTGATTGACAGTGGTCCGTGATCTGCTGTTATGCTACTATGCTACTGACCATTGGGGGAGCGATAGCAAGCAAGAGAGTTAGATATCGAGAGTCATAGATAGATAGATAGATAGATGGATGGATGGACGGCAAGGCAAGCATCTGATTGACATTGGTCCGTGATCTGCTGTTATGCTACAATGCTACTGACCATTGGGGGAGCAATAGCAAGCAAGAGAGTTAGATATCAAGAGTCATAGATAGATAGATAGATAGATAGATGGATGGATGGACGGCAAGGCAAGCATCTGATTGACAGTGGTCCGTGATCTGCTGTTATGCTACTATGCTACTGACCATTGGGGGAGCGATAGCAAGCAAGAGAGTTAGATATCGAGAGTCATTGATAGATAGATAGATAGATGGATGGATGGATGGACGGCAAGGCAAGCATCTGAGTGACAGTGGTCCGTGATCTGCTGTTATGCTACTATGCTACTGACCATTGGGGGAGCGATAGCAAGCAAGAGAGTTAGATATCGAGAGTCATAGATAGATAGATAGATAGATGGACGGCAAGGCAAGCATCTGATTGACAGTGGTCCGTGATCTGCTGTTATGCTACTATGCTACTGACCATTGGGGGAGCGATAGCAAGCAAGAGAGTTAGATATCGAGAGTCATAGATAGATAGATAGATAGATGGACTGCAAGGCAAGCATCTGATTGACAGTGGTCCGTGATCTGCTGTTATGCTACTATGCTACTGACCATTGGGGGAGCGATAGCAAGTAAGAGAGTTAGATATCGAGAGTCATTGATAGATAGATAGATAGATGGATGGATGAATGGATGGACGGCAAGGCAAGCATCTGATTGACAGTGGTCCGTGATCTGCTGTTATGCTACAATGCTACTGACCATTGGGGGAGCGATAGCAAGCAAGAGAGTTAGATATCAAGAGTCATAGATAGATAGATAGATAGATGGATGGATGGACGGCAAGGCAAGCATCTGATTGACAGTGGTCCGTGATCTGCTGTTATGCTACTATGCTACTGACCATTGGGGGAGCGATAGCAAGCAAGAGAGTTAGATATCGAGAGTCATTGATAGATAGATAGATAGATGGATGGATGGATGGACGGCAAGGCAAGCATCTGATTGACAGTGGTCCGTGATCTGCTGTTATGCTACTATGCTACTGACCATTGGGGGGGCGATAGCAAGCAAGAGAGTTAGATATCAAGAGTCATAGATAGATAGATAGATAGATGGATGGATGGATGGACGGCAAGGCAAGCATCTGAGTGACAGTGGTCCGTGATCTGCTGTTATGCTACTATGCTACTGACCATTGGGGGAGCGATAGCAAGCAAGAGAGTTAGATATCAAGAGTCATAGATAGATAGATAGATAGATGGATGGATGGACGGCAAGGCAAGCATCTGCTTGACAGTGGTCCGTGATCTGCTGTTATGCTACTATGCTACTGACCATTGGGGGAGCGATAGCAAGTAAGAGAGTTAGATATCGAGAGTCATTGATAGATAGATAGATAGAT
Source organism: Amia ocellicauda (assembly GCF_036373705.1). NCBI lineage: Eukaryota > Metazoa > Chordata > Actinopteri > Amiiformes > Amiidae > Amia > Amia ocellicauda. The sequence continues at coordinate 55,512,110 of NC_089851.1, read as the reverse complement.
GGATGGATGAATGGATGGACGGCAAGGCAAGCATCTGATTGACAGTGGTCCGTGATCTGCTGTTATGCTACAATGCTACTGACCATTGGGGGAGCGATAGCAAGCAAGAGAGTTAGATATCAAGAGTCATAGATAGATAGATAGATAGATGGATGGATGGACGGCAAGGCAAGCATCTGATTGACAGTGGTCCGTGATCTGCTGTTATGCTACTATGCTACTGACCATTGGGGGAGCGATAGCAAGCAAGAGAGTTAGATATCGAGAGTCATTGATAGATAGATAGATAGATGGATGGATGGATGGACGGCAAGGCAAGCATCTGAGTGACAGTGGTCCGTGATCTGCTGTTATGCTACTATGCTACTGACCATTGGGGGAGCGATAGCAAGCAAGAGAGTTAGATATCAAGAGTCATAGATAGATAGATAGATAGATAGATGGATGGATGGACGGCAAGGCAAGCATCTGATTGACAGTGGTCCGTGATCTGCTGTTATGCTACTATGCTACTGACCATTGGGGGAGCGATAGCAAGTAAGAGAGTTAGATATCGAGAGTCATTGATAGATAGATAGATAGATGGATGGATGGATGGACGGCAAGGCAAGCATCTGATTGACAGTGGTCCGTGATCTGCTGTTATGCTACTATGCTACTGACCATTGGGGGAGCGATAGCAAGTAAGAGAGTTAGATATCGAGAGTCATTGATAGATTGATAGATAGATGGATGGATGGATGGACGGCAAGGCAAGCATCTGATTGACAGTGGTCCGTGATCTGCTGTTATGCTACTATGCTACTGACCATTGGGGGAGCGATAGCAAGCAAGAGAGTTAGATATCGAGAGTCATAGATAGATAGATAGATAGATGGATGGATGGACGGCAAGGCAAGCATCTGATTGACATTGGTCCGTGATCTGCTGTTATGCTACAATGCTACTGACCATTGGGGGAGCAATAGCAAGCAAGAGAGTTAGATATCAAGAGTCATAGATAGATAGATAGATAGATGGATGGATGGACGGCAAGGCAAGCATCTGATTGACAGTGGTCCGTGATCTGCTGTTATGCTACTATGCTACTGACCATTGGGGGAGCGATAGCAAGTAAGAGAGTTAGATATCGAGAGTCATTGATAGATTGATAGATAGATGGATGGATGGATGGACGGCAAGGCAAGCATCTGATTGACAGTGGTCCGTGATCTGCTGTTATGCTACTATGCTACTGACCATTGGGGGAGCGATAGCAAGCAAGAGAGTTAGATATCGAGAGTCATAGATAGATAGATAGATAGATGGATGGATGGACGGCAAGGCAAGCATCTGATTGACAGTGGTCCGTGATCTGCTGTTATGCTACTATGCTACTGACCATTGGGGGAGCGATAGCAAGCAAGAGAGTTAGATATCGAGAGTCATAGATAGATAGATAGATAGATGGATGGATGGACGGCAAGGCAAGCATCTGATTGACATTGGTCCGTGATCTGCTGTTATGCTACAATGCTACTGACCATTGGGGGAGCAATAGCAAGCAAGAGAGTTAGATATCAAGAGTCATAGATAGATAGATAGATAGATGGATGGATGGACGGCAAGGCAAGCATCTGATTGACAGTGGTCCGTGATCTGCTGTTATGCTACTATGCTACTGACCATTGGGGGAGCGATAGCAAGTAAGAGAGTTAGATATCGAGAGTCATTGATAGATTGATAGATAGATGGATGGATGGATGGACGGCAAGGCAAGCATCTGATTGACAGTGGTCCGTGATCTGCTGTTATGCTACTATGCTACTGACCATTGGGGGAGCGATAGCAAGTAAGAGAGTTAGATATCGAGAGTCATTGATAGATTGATAGATAGATGGATGGATGGATGGACGGCAAGGCAAGCATCTGATTGACAGTGGTCCGTGATCTGCTGTTATGCTACTATGCTACTGACCATTGGGGGAGCGATAGCAAGCAAGAGAGTTAGATATCGAGAGTCATAGATAGATAGATAGATAGATGGATGGATGGACGGCAAGGCAAGCATCTGATTGACATTGGTCCGTGATCTGCTGTTATGCTACAATGCTACTGACCATTGGGGGAGCAATAGCAAGCAAGAGAGTTAGATATCAAGAGTCATAGATAGATAGATAGATAGATGGATGGATGGACGGCAAGGCAAGCATCTGATTGACAGTGGTCCGTGATCTGCTGTTATGCTACTATGCTACTGACCATTGGGGGAGCGATAGCAAGTAAGAGAGTTAGATATCGAGAGTCATTGATAGATTGATAGATAGATGGATGGATGGATGGACGGCAAGGCAAGCATCTGATTGACAGTGGTCCGTGATCTGCTGTTATGCTACTATGCTACTGACCATTGGGGGAGCGATAGCAAGCAAGAGAGTTAGATATCGAGAGTCATAGATAGATAGATAGATAGATGGATGGATGGACGGCAAGGCAAGCATCTGATTGACAGTGGTCCGTGATCTGCTGTTATGCTACTATGCTACTGACCATTGGGGGAGCGATAGCAAGCAAGAGAGTTAGATATCGAGAGTCATAGATAGATAGATAGATAGATGGATGGATGGACGGCAAGGCAAGCATCTGATTGACATTGGTCCGTGATCTGCTGTTATGCTACAATGCTACTGACCATTGGGGGAGCAATAGCAAGCAAGAGAGTTAGATATCAAGAGTCATAGATAGATAGATAGATAGATGGATGGATGGACGGCAAGGCAAGCATCTGATTGACAGTGGTCCGAGATCTGCTGTTATGCTACTATGCTACTGACCATTGGGGGAGCGATATCAAGCAAGAGAGTTAGATATCAAGAGTCATAGATAGATAGATAGATGGATGGATGGATGGATGGACGGCAAGGCAAGCATCTGATTGACAGTGGTCCGTGATCTGCTGTTATGCTACTATGCTACTGACCATTGGGGGAGCGATAGCAAGCAAGAGAGTTAGATATCAAGAGTCATAGATAGGTAGATGGATGGGTGGATGGATGGACGGCAAGGCAAGCATCTGATTGACAGTGGTCCGTGATCTGCTGTTATGCTACTATGCTACTGACCATTGGGGGAGCGATAGCAAGCAAGAGAGTTAGATATCGAGAGTCATTGATAGATAGATAGATAGATGGATGGATGGATGGACGGCAAGGCAAGCATCTGAGTGACAGTGGTCCGTGATCTGCTGTTATGCTACTATGCTACTGACCATTGGGGGAGCGATAGCAAGCAAGAGAGTTAGATATCAAGAGTCATAGATAGATAGATAGATAGATAGATAGATAGATAGATAGATAGATAGATAGATAGATAGATAGATAGATAGATAGATAGATAGATAGATGGATGGACGGCAAGGCAAGCATCTGATTGACAGTGGTCCGTGATCTGCTGTTATGCTACTATGCTACTGACCATTGGGGGAGCGATAGCAAGTAAGAGAGTTAGATATCGAGAGTCATTGATAGATAGATAGATAGATGGATGGATGGATGGACGGCAAGGCAAGCATCTGATTGACAGTGGTCCGTGATCTGCTGTTATGCTACTATGCTACTGACCATTGGGGGAGCGATAGCAAGTAAGAGAGTTAGATATCGAGAGTCATTGATAGATTGATAGATAGATGGATGGATGGATGGACGGCAAGGCAAGCATCTGATTGACAGTGGTCCGTGATCTGCTGTTATGCTACTATGCTACTGACCATTGGGGGAGCGATAGCAAGCAAGAGAGTTAGATATCGAGAGTCATAGATAGATAGATAGATAGATGGATGGATGGACGGCAAGGCAAGCATCTGATTGACATTGGTCCGTGATCTGCTGTTATGCTACAATGCTACTGACCATTGGGGGAGCAATAGCAAGCAAGAGAGTTAGATATCAAGAGTCATAGATAGATAGATAGATGGATGGATGGATGGACGGCAAGGCAAGCATCTGATTGACAGTGGTCCGTGATCTGCTGTTATGCTACTATGCTACTGACCATTGGGGGAGCGATAGCAAGTAAGAGAGTTAGATATCGAGAGTCATTGATAGATAGATAGATAGATGGATGGATGGATGGACGGCAAGGCAAGCATCTGATTGACAGTGGTCCGTGATCTGCTGTTATGCTACTATGCTACTGACCATTGGGGGAGCGATAGCAAGTAAGAGAGTTAGATATCGAGAGTCATTGATAGATTGATAGATAGATGGATGGATGGATGGACGGCAAGGCAAGCATCTGATTGACAGTGGTCCGTGATCTGCTGTTATGCTACTATGCTACTGACCATTGGGGGAGCGATAGCAAGCAAGAGAGTTAGATATCGAGAGTCATAGATAGATAGATAGATAGATGGATGGATGGACGGCAAGGCAAGCATCTGATTGACATTGGTCCGTGATCTGCTGTTATGCTACAATGCTACTGACCATTGGGGGAGCAATAGCAAGCAAGAGAGTTAGATATCAAGAGTCATAGATAGATAGATAGATGGATGGATGGATGGACGGCAAGGCAAGCATCTGATTGACAGTGGTCCGTGATCTGCTGTTATGCTACTATGCTACTGACCATTGGGGGAGCGATAGCAAGCAAGAGAGTTAGATATCGAGAGTCATAGATAGATAGATAGATAGATGGATGGATGGACGGCAAGGCAAGCATCTGCTTGACAGTGGTCCGTGATCTGCTGTTATGCTACTATGCTACTGACCATTGGGGGAGCGATAGCAAGTAAGAGAGTTAGATATCGAGAGTCATTGATAGATAGATAGATAGATGGATGGATGAATGGATGGACGGCAAGGCAAGCATCTGATTGACAGTGGTCCGTGATCTGCTGTTATGCTACAATGCTACTGACCATTGGGGGAGCGATAGCAAGCAAGAGAGTTAGATATCAAGAGTCATAGATAGATAGATAGATAGATGGATGGATGGACGGCAAGGCAAGCATCTGATTGACAGTGGTCCGTGATCTGCTGTTATGCTACTATGCTACTGACCATTGGGGGAGCGATAGCAAGCAAGAGAGTTAGATATCGAGAGTCATTGATAGATAGATAGATAGATGGATGGATGGATGGACGGCAAGGCAAGCATCTGAGTGACAGTGGTCCGTGATCTGCTGTTATGCTACTATGCTACTGACCATTGGGGGAGCGATAGCAAGCAAGAGAGTTAGATATCAAGAGTCATAGATAGATAGATAGATAGATAGATGGATGGATGGACGGCAAGGCAAGCATCTGATTGACAGTGGTCCGTGATCTGCTGTTATGCTACTATGCTACTGACCATTGGGGGAGCGATAGCAAGTAAGAGAGTTAGATATCGAGAGTCATTGATAGATAGATAGATAGATGGATGGATGGATGGACGGCAAGGCAAGCATCTGATTGACAGTGGTCCGTGATCTGCTGTTATGCTACTATGCTACTGACCATTGGGGGAGCGATAGCAAGTAAGAGAGTTAGATATCGAGAGTCATTGATAGATTGATAGATAGATGGATGGATGGATGGACGGCAAGGCAAGCATCTGATTGACAGTGGTCCGTGATCTGCTGTTATGCTACTATGCTACTGACCATTGGGGGAGCGATAGCAAGCAAGAGAGTTAGATATCGAGAGTCATAGATAGATAGATAGATAGATGGATGGATGGACGGCAAGGCAAGCATCTGATTGACATTGGTCCGTGATCTGCTGTTATGCTACAATGCTACTGACCATTGGGGGAGCAATAGCAAGCAAGAGAGTTAGATATCAAGAGTCATAGATAGATAGATAGATAGATGGATGGATGGACGGCAAGGCAAGCATCTGATTGACAGTGGTCCGTGATCTGCTGTTATGCTACTATGCTACTGACCATTGGGGGAGCGATAGCAAGTAAGAGAGTTAGATATCGAGAGTCATTGATAGATTGATAGATAGATGGATGGATGGATGGACGGCAAGGCAAGCATCTGATTGACAGTGGTCCGTGATCTGCTGTTATGCTACTATGCTACTGACCATTGGGGGAGCGATAGCAAGCAAGAGAGTTAGATATCGAGAGTCATAGATAGATAGATAGATAGATGGATGGATGGACGGCAAGGCAAGCATCTGATTGACAGTGGTCCGTGATCTGCTGTTATGCTACTATGCTACTGACCATTGGGGGAGCGATAGCAAGCAAGAGAGTTAGATATCGAGAGTCATAGATAGATAGATAGATAGATGGATGGATGGACGGCAAGGCAAGCATCTGATTGACATTGGTCCGTGATCTGCTGTTATGCTACAATGCTACTGACCATTGGGGGAGCAATAGCAAGCAAGAGAGTTAGATATCAAGAGTCATAGATAGATAGATAGATAGATGGATGGATGGACGGCAAGGCAAGCATCTGATTGACAGTGGTCCGTGATCTGCTGTTATGCTACTATGCTACTGACCATTGGGGGAGCGATAGCAAGTAAGAGAGTTAGATATCGAGAGTCATTGATAGATTGATAGATAGATGGATGGATGGATGGACGGCAAGGCAAGCATCTGATTGACAGTGGTCCGTGATCTGCTGTTATGCTACTATGCTACTGACCATTGGGGGAGCGATAGCAAGTAAGAGAGTTAGATATCGAGAGTCATTGATAGATTGATAGATAGATGGATGGATGGATGGACGGCAAGGCAAGCATCTGATTGACAGTGGTCCGTGATCTGCTGTTATGCTACTATGCTACTGACCATTGGGGGAGCGATAGCAAGCAAGAGAGTTAGATATCGAGAGTCATAGATAGATAGATAGATAGATGGATGGATGGACGGCAAGGCAAGCATCTGATTGACATTGGTCCGTGATCTGCTGTTATGCTACAATGCTACTGACCATTGGGGGAGCAATAGCAAGCAAGAGAGTTAGATATCAAGAGTCATAGATAGATAGATAGATAGATGGATGGATGGACGGCAAGGCAAGCATCTGATTGACAGTGGTCCGTGATCTGCTGTTATGCTACTATGCTACTGACCATTGGGGGAGCGATAGCAAGTAAGAGAGTTAGATATCGAGAGTCATTGATAGATTGATAGATAGATGGATGGATGGATGGACGGCAAGGCAAGCATCTGATTGACAGTGGTCCGTGATCTGCTGTTATGCTACTATGCTACTGACCATTGGGGGAGCGATAGCAAGCAAGAGAGTTAGATATCGAGAGTCATAGATAGATAGATAGATAGATGGATGGATGGACGGCAAGGCAAGCATCTGATTGACAGTGGTCCGTGATCTGCTGTTATGCTACTATGCTACTGACCATTGGGGGAGCGATAGCAAGCAAGAGAGTTAGATATCGAGAGTCATAGATAGATAGATAGATAGATGGATGGATGGACGGCAAGGCAAGCATCTGATTGACATTGGTCCGTGATCTGCTGTTATGCTACAATGCTACTGACCATTGGGGGAGCAATAGCAAGCAAGAGAGTTAGATATCAAGAGTCATAGATAGATAGATAGATAGATGGATGGATGGACGGCAAGGCAAGCATCTGATTGACAGTGGTCCGAGATCTGCTGTTATGCTACTATGCTACTGACCATTGGGGGAGCGATATCAAGCAAGAGAGTTAGATATCAAGAGTCATAGATAGATAGATAGATGGATGGATGGATGGATGGACGGCAAGGCAAGCATCTGATTGACAGTGGTCCGTGATCTGCTGTTATGCTACTATGCTACTGACCATTGGGGGAGCGATAGCAAGCAAGAGAGTTAGATATCAAGAGTCATAGATAGGTAGATGGATGGGTGGATGGATGGACGGCAAGGCAAGCATCTGATTGACAGTGGTCCGTGATCTGCTGTTATGCTACTATGCTACTGACCATTGGGGGAGCGATAGCAAGCAAGAGAGTTAGATATCGAGAGTCATTGATAGATAGATAGATAGATGGATGGATGGATGGACGGCAAGGCAAGCATCTGAGTGACAGTGGTCCGTGATCTGCTGTTATGCTACTATGCTACTGACCATTGGGGGAGCGATAGCAAGCAAGAGAGTTAGATATCAAGAGTCATAGATAGATAGATAGATAGATAGATAGATAGATAGATAGATAGATAGATAGATAGATAGATAGATAGATAGATAGATAGATAGATAGATAGATGGATGGACGGCAAGGCAAGCATCTGATTGACAGTGGTCCGTGATCTGCTGTTATGCTACTATGCTACTGACCATTGGGGGAGCGATAGCAAGTAAGAGAGTTAGATATCGAGAGTCATTGATAGATAGATAGATAGATGGATGGATGGATGGACGGCAAGGCAAGCATCTGATTGACAGTGGTCCGTGATCTGCTGTTATGCTACTATGCTACTGACCATTGGGGGAGCGATAGCAAGTAAGAGAGTTAGATATCGAGAGTCATTGATAGATTGATAGATAGATGGATGGATGGATGGACGGCAAGGCAAGCATCTGATTGACAGTGGTCCGTGATCTGCTGTTATGCTACTATGCTACTGACCATTGGGGGAGCGATAGCAAGCAAGAGAGTTAGATATCGAGAGTCATAGATAGATAGATAGATAGATGGATGGATGGACGGCAAGGCAAGCATCTGATTGACATTGGTCCGTGATCTGCTGTTATGCTACAATGCTACTGACCATTGGGGGAGCAATAGCAAGCAAGAGAGTTAGATATCAAGAGTCATAGATAGATAGATAGATGGATGGATGGATGGACGGCAAGGCAAGCATCTGATTGACAGTGGTCCGTGATCTGCTGTTATGCTACTATGCTACTGACCATTGGGGGAGCGATAGCAAGTAAGAGAGTTAGATATCGAGAGTCATTGATAGATAGATAGATAGATGGATGGATGGATGGACGGCAAGGCAAGCATCTGATTGACAGTGGTCCGTGATCTGCTGTTATGCTACTATGCTACTGACCATTGGGGGAGCGATAGCAAGTAAGAGAGTTAGATATCGAGAGTCATTGATAGATTGATAGATAGATGGATGGATGGATGGACGGCAAGGCAAGCATCTGATTGACAGTGGTCCGTGATCTGCTGTTATGCTACTATGCTACTGACCATTGGGGGAGCGATAGCAAGCAAGAGAGTTAGATATCGAGAGTCATAGATAGATAGATAGATAGATGGATGGATGGACGGCAAGGCAAGCATCTGATTGACATTGGTCCGTGATCTGCTGTTATGCTACAATGCTACTGACCATTGGGGGAGCAATAGCAAGCAAGAGAGTTAGATATCAAGAGTCATAGATAGATAGATAGATGGATGGATGGATGGACGGCAAGGCAAGCATCTGATTGACAGTGGTCCGTGATCTGCTGTTATGCTACTATGCTACTGACCATTGGGGGAGCGATAGCAAGCAAGAGAGTTAGATATCGAGAGTCATAGATAGATAGATAGATAGATGGATGGATGGACGGCAAGGCAAGCATCTGATTGACATTGGTCCGTGATCTGCTGTTATGCTACAATGCTACTGACCATTGGGGGAGCAATAGCAAGCAAGAGAGTTAGATATCAAGAGTCATAGATAGATAGATAGATAGATGGATGGATGGACGGCAAGGCAAGCATCTGATTGACAGTGGTCCGAGATCTGCTGTTATGCTACTATGCTACTGACCATTGGGGGAGCGATATCAAGCAAGAGAGTTAGATATCAAGAGTCATAGATAGATAGATAGATGGATGGATGGATGGATGGACGGCAAGGCAAGCATCTGATTGACAGTGGTCCGTGATCTGCTGTTATGCTACTATGCTACTGACCATTGGGGGAGCGATAGCAAGCAAGAGAGTTAGATATCAAGAGTCATAGATAGGTAGATGGATGGGTGGATGGATGGACGGCAAGGCAAGCATCTGATTGACAGTGGTCCGTGATCTGCTGTTATGCTACTATGCTACTGACCATTGGGGGAGCGATAGCAAGCAAGAGAGTTAGATATCGAGAGTCATTGATAGATAGATAGATAGATGGATGGATGGATGGACGGCAAGGCAAGCATCTGAGTGACAGTGGTCCGTGATCTGCTGTTATGCTACTATGCTACTGACCATTGGGGGAGCGATAGCAAGCAAGAGAGTTAGATATCAAGAGTCATAGATAGATAGATAGATAGATAGATAGATAGATAGATAGATAGATAGATAGATAGATAGATAGATAGATAGATAGATGGATGGACGGCAAGGCAAGCATCTGATTGACAGTGGTCCGTGATCTGCTGTTATGCTACTATGCTACTGACCATTGGGGGAGCGATAGCAAGTAAGAGAGTTAGATATCGAGAGTCATTGATAGATAGATAGATAGATGGATGGATGGATGGACGGCAAGGCAAGCATCTGATTGACAGTGGTCCGTGATCTGCTGTTATGCTACTATGCTACTGACCATTGGGGGAGCGATAGCAAGTAAGAGAGTTAGATATCGAGAGTCATTGATAGATTGATAGATAGATGGATGGATGGATGGACGGCAAGGCAAGCATCTGATTGACAGTGGTCCGTGATCTGCTGTTATGCTACTATGCTACTGACCATTGGGGGAGCGATAGCAAGCAAGAGAGTTAGATATCGAGAGTCATAGATAGATAGATAGATAGATGGATGGATGGACGGCAAGGCAAGCATCTGATTGACATTGGTCCGTGATCTGCTGTTATGCTACAATGCTACTGACCATTGGGGGAGCAATAGCAAGCAAGAGAGTTAGATATCAAGAGTCATAGATAGATAGATAGATGGATGGATGGATGGACGGCAAGGCAAGCATCTGATTGACAGTGGTCCGTGATCTGCTGTTATGCTACTATGCTACTGACCATTGGGGGAGCGATAGCAAGTAAGAGAGTTAGATATCGAGAGTCATTGATAGATAGATAGATAGATGGATGGATGGATGGACGGCAAGGCAAGCATCTGATTGACAGTGGTCCGTGATCTGCTGTTATGCTACTATGCTACTGACCATTGGGGGAGCGATAGCAAGTAAGAGAGTTAGATATCGAGAGTCATTGATAGATTGATAGATAGATGGATGGATGGATGGACGGCAAGGCAAGCATCTGATTGACAGTGGTCCGTGATCTGCTGTTATGCTACTATGCTACTGACCATTGGGGGAGCGATAGCAAGCAAGAGAGTTAGATATCGAGAGTCATAGATAGATAGATAGATAGATGGATGGATGGACGGCAAGGCAAGCATCTGATTGACATTGGTCCGTGATCTGCTGTTATGCTACAATGCTACTGACCATTGGGGGAGCAATAGCAAGCAAGAGAGTTAGATATCAAGAGTCATAGATAGATAGATAGATGGATGGATGGATGGACGGCAAGGCAAGCATCTGATTGACAGTGGTCCGTGATCTGCTGTTATGCTACTATGCTACTGACCATTGGGGGAGCGATAGCAAGTAAGAGAGTTAGATATCGAGAGTCATTGATAGATAGATAGATAGATGGATGGATGGATGGACGGCAAGGCAAGCATCTGATTGACAGTGGTCCGTGATCTGCTGTTATGCTACTATGCTACTGACCATTGGGGGAGCGATAGCAAGTAAGAGAGTTAGATATCGAGAGTCATTGATAGATTGATAGATAGATGGATGGATGGATGGACGGCAAGGCAAGCATCTGATTGACAGTGGTCCGTGATCTGCTGTTATGCTACTATGCTACTGACCATTGGGGGAGCGATAGCAAGCAAGAGAGTTAGATATCGAGAGTCATAGATAGATAGATAGATAGATGGATGGATGGACGGCAAGGCAAGCATCTGATTGACATTGGTCCGTGATCTGCTGTTATGCTACAATGCTACTGACCATTGGGGGAGCAATAGCAAGCAAGAGAGTTAGATATCAAGAGTCATAGATAGATAGATAGATGGATGGATGGATGGACGGCAAGGCAAGCATCTGATTGACAGTGGTCCGTGATCTGCTGTTATGCTACTATGCTACTGACCATTGGGGGAGCGATAGCAAGCAAGTGAGTTAGATATCGAGAGTCATAGATAGATAGATAGATAGATAGATGGATGGATGGACGGCAAGGCAAGCATCTGATTGACAGTGGTCCGTGATCTGCTGTTATGCTACTATGCTACTGACCATTGGGGGAGCGATAGCAAGCAAGAGAGTTAGATATCGAGAGTCATTGATAGATAGATAGATAGATGGATGGATGGATGGACGGCAAGGCAAGCATCTGATTGACAGTGGTCCGTGATCTGCTGTTATGCTACTATGCTACTGACCATTGGGGGAGCGATAGCAAGTAAGAGAGTTAGATATCGAGAGTCATTGATAGATTGATAGATAGATGGATGGATGGATGGACGGCAAGGCAAGCATCTGATTGACAGTGGTCCGTGATCTGCTGTTATGCTACTATGCTACTGACCATTGGGGGAGCGATAGCAAGCAAGAGAGTTAGATATCGAGAGTCATAGATAGATAGATAGATAGATGGATGGATGGACGGCAAGGCAAGCATCTGATTGACATTGGTCCGTGATCTGCTGTTATGCTACAATGCTACTGACCATTGGGGGAGCAATAGCAAGCAAGAGAGTTAGATATCAAGAGTCATAGATAGATAGATAGATGGATGGATGGATGGACGGCAAGGCAAGCATCTGATTGACAGTGGTCCGTGATCTGCTGTTATGCTACTATGCTATTGACCATTGGGGGAGCGATAGCAAGCAAGTGAGTTAGATATCGAGAGTCATAGATAGATAGATAGATAGATAGATGGATGGATGGACGGCAAGGCAAGCATCTGATTGACAGTGGTCCGTGATCTGCTGTTATGCTACTATGCTACTGACCATTGGGGGAGCGATAGCAAGCAAGAGAGTTAGATATCGAGAGTCATTGATAGATAGATAGATAGATGGATGGATGGATGGACGGCAAGGCAAGCATCTGAGTGACAGTGGTCCGTGATCTGCTGTTATGCTACTATGCTACTGACCATTGGGGGAGCGATAGCAAGCAAGAGAGTTAGATATCGAGAGTCATAGATAGATAGATAGATAGATGGACGGCAAGGCAAGCATCTGATTGACAGTGGTCCGTGATCTGCTGTTATGCTACTATGCTACTGACCATTGGGGGAGCGATAGCAAGTAAGAGAGTTAGATATCGAGAGTCATTGATAGATAGATAGATAGATGGATGGATGAATGGATGGACGGCAAGGCAAGCATCTGATTGACAGTGGTCCGTGATCTGCTGTTATGCTACTATGCTACTGACCATTGGGGGGGCGATAGCAAGCAAGAGAGTTAGATATCAAGAGTCATAGATAGATAGATAGATAGATGGATGGATGGACGGCAAGGCAAGCATCTGATTGACAGTGGTCCGTGATCTGCTGTTATGCTACTATGCTACTGACCATTGGGGGAGCGATAGCAAGCAAGAGAGTTAGATATCGAGAGTCATTGATAGATAGATAGATAGATGGATGGATGGATGGACGGCAAGGCAAGCATCTGATTGACAGTGGTCCGTGATCTGCTGTTATGCTACTATGCTACTGACCATTGGGGGGGCGATAGCAAGCAAGAGAGTTAGATATCAAGAGTCATAGATAGATAGATAGATAGATGGATGGATGGACGGCAAGGCAAGCATCTGATTGACAGTGGTCCGTGATCTGCTGTTATGCTACTATGCTACTGACCATTGGGGGAGCGATAGCAAGCAAGAGAGTTAGATATCGAGAGTCATAGATAGATAGATAGATAGATGGATGGATGGACGGCAAGGCAAGCATCTGATTGACATTGGTCCGTGATCTGCTGTTATGCTACAATGCTACTGACCATTGGGGGAGCAATAGCAAGCAAGAGAGTTAGATATCAAGAGTCATAGATAGATAGATAGATGGATGGATGGATGGACGGCAAGGCAAGCATCTGATTGACAGTGGTCCGTGATCTGCTGTTATGCTACTATGCTACTGACCATTGGGGGAGCGATAGCAAGTAAGAGAGTTAGATATCGAGAGTCATTGATAGATAGATAGATAGATGGATGGATGGATGGACGGCAAGGCAAGCATCTGATTGACAGTGGTCCGTGATCTGCTGTTATGCTACTATGCTACTGACCATTGGGGGAGCGATAGCAAGTAAGAGAGTTAGATATCGAGAGTCATTGATAGATTGATAGATAGATGGATGGATGGATGGACGGCAAGGCAAGCATCTGATTGACAGTGGTCCGTGATCTGCTGTTATGCTACTATGCTACTGACCATTGGGGGAGCGATAGCAAGCAAGAGAGTTAGATATCGAGAGTCATAGATAGATAGATAGATAGATGGATGGATGGACGGCAAGGCAAGCATCTGATTGACATTGGTCCGTGATCTGCTGTTATGCTACAATGCTACTGACCATTGGGGGAGCAATAGCAAGCAAGAGAGTTAGATATCAAGAGTCATAGATAGATAGATAGATGGATGGATGGATGGACGGCAAGGCAAGCATCTGATTGACAGTGGTCCGTGATCTGCTGTTATGCTACTATGCTACTGACCATTGGGGGAGCGATAGCAAGCAAGTGAGTTAGATATCGAGAGTCATAGATAGATAGATAGATAGATAGATGGATGGATGGACGGCAAGGCAAGCATCTGATTGACAGTGGTCCGTGATCTGCTGTTATGCTACTATGCTACTGACCATTGGGGGAGCAATAGCAAGCAAGAGAGTTAGATATCGAGAGTCATTGATAGATAGATAGATAGATGGATGGATGGATGGACGGCAAGGCAAGCATCTGATTGACAGTGGTCCGTGATCTGCTGTTATGCTACTATGCTACTGACCATTGGGGGAGCGATAGCAAGTAAGAGAGTTAGATATCGAGAGTCATTGATAGATTGATAGATAGATGGATGGATGGATGGACGGCAAGGCAAGCATCTGATTGACAGTGGTCCGTGATCTGCTGTTATGCTACTATGCTACTGACCATTGGGGGAGCGATAGCAAGCAAGAGAGTTAGATATCGAGAGTCATAGATAGATAGATAGATAGATGGATGGATGGACGGCAAGGCAAGCATCTGATTGACATTGGTCCGTGATCTGCTGTTATGCTACAATGCTACTGACCATTGGGGGAGCAATAGCAAGCAAGAGAGTTAGATATCAAGAGTCATAGATAGATAGATAGATGGATGGATGGATGGACGGCAAGGCAAGCATCTGATTGACAGTGGTCCGTGATCTGCTGTTATGCTACTATGCTATTGACCATTGGGGGAGCGATAGCAAGCAAGTGAGTTAGATATCGAGAGTCATAGATAGATAGATAGATAGATAGATGGATGGATGGACGGCAAGGCAAGCATCTGATTGACAGTGGTCCGTGATCTGCTGTTATGCTACTATGCTACTGACCATTGGGGGAGCGATAGCAAGCAAGAGAGTTAGATATCGAGAGTCATTGATAGATAGATAGATAGATGGATGGATGGATGGACGGCAAGGCAAGCATCTGAGTGACAGTGGTCCGTGATCTGCTGTTATGCTACTATGCTACTGACCATTGGGGGAGCGATAGCAAGCAAGAGAGTTAGATATCGAGAGTCATAGATAGATAGATAGATAGATGGACGGCAAGGCAAGCATCTGATTGACAGTGGTCCGTGATCTGCTGTTATGCTACTATGCTACTGACCATTGGGGGAGCGATAGCAAGTAAGAGAGTTAGATATCGAGAGTCATTGATAGATAGATAGATAGATGGATGGATGAATGGATGGACGGCAAGGCAAGCATCTGATTGACAGTGGTCCGTGATCTGCTGTTATGCTACTATGCTACTGACCATTGGGGGGGCGATAGCAAGCAAGAGAGTTAGATATCAAGAGTCATAGATAGATAGATAGATAGATGGATGGATGGACGGCAAGGCAAGCATCTGATTGACAGTGGTCCGTGATCTGCTGTTATGCTACTATGCTACTGACCATTGGGGGAGCGATAGCAAGCAAGAGAGTTAGATATCGAGAGTCATTGATAGATAGATAGATAGATGGATGGATGGATGGACGGCAAGGCAAGCATCTGATTGACAGTGGTCCGTGATCTGCTGTTATGCTACTATGCTACTGACCATTGGGGGGGCGATAGCAAGCAAGAGAGTTAGATATCAAGAGTCATAGATAGATAGATAGATAGATGGATGGATGGACGGCAAGGCAAGCATCTGATTGACAGTGGTCCGTGATCTGCTGTTATGCTACTATGCTACTGACCATTGGGGGAGCGATAGCAAGCAAGAGAGTTAGATATCGAGAGTCATAGATAGATAGATAGATAGATGGATGGATGGACGGCAAGGCAAGCATCTGATTGACATTGGTCCGTGATCTGCTGTTATGCTACAATGCTACTGACCATTGGGGGAGCAATAGCAAGCAAGAGAGTTAGATATCAAGAGTCATAGATAGATAGATAGATGGATGGATGGATGGACGGCAAGGCAAGCATCTGATTGACAGTGGTCCGTGATCTGCTGTTATGCTACTATGCTACTGACCATTGGGGGAGCGATAGCAAGTAAGAGAGTTAGATATCGAGAGTCATTGATAGATAGATAGATAGATGGATGGATGGATGGACGGCAAGGCAAGCATCTGATTGACAGTGGTCCGTGATCTGCTGTTATGCTACTATGCTACTGACCATTGGGGGAGCGATAGCAAGTAAGAGAGTTAGATATCGAGAGTCATTGATAGATTGATAGATAGATGGATGGATGGATGGACGGCAAGGCAAGCATCTGATTGACAGTGGTCCGTGATCTGCTGTTATGCTACTATGCTACTGACCATTGGGGGAGCGATAGCAAGCAAGAGAGTTAGATATCGAGAGTCATAGATAGATAGATAGATAGATGGATGGATGGACGGCAAGGCAAGCATCTGATTGACATTGGTCCGTGATCTGCTGTTATGCTACAATGCTACTGACCATTGGGGGAGCAATAGCAAGCAAGAGAGTTAGATATCAAGAGTCATAGATAGATAGATAGATGGATGGATGGATGGACGGCAAGGCAAGCATCTGATTGACAGTGGTCCGTGATCTGCTGTTATGCTACAATGCTACTGACCATTGGGGGAGCAATAGCAAGCAAGAGAGTTAGATATCAAGAGTCATAGATAGATAGATAGATGGATGGATGGATGGACGGCAAGGCAAGCATCTGATTGACAGTGGTCCGTGATCTGCTGTTATGCTACTATGCTATTGACCATTGGGGGAGCGATAGCAAGCAAGTGAGTTAGATATCGAGAGTCATAGATAGATAGATAGATAGATAGATGGATGGATGGACGGCAAGGCAAGCATCTGATTGACAGTGGTCCGTGATCTGCTGTTATGCTACTATGCTACTGACCATTGGGGGAGCGATAGCAAGCAAGAGAGTTAGATATCGAGAGTCATTGATAGATAGATAGATAGATGGATGGATGGATGGACGGCAAGGCAAGCATCTGAGTGACAGTGGTCCGTGATCTGCTGTTATGCTACTATGCTACTGACCATTGGGGGAGCGATAGCAAGCAAGAGAGTTAGATATCGAGAGTCATAGATAGATAGATAGATAGATGGACGGCAAGGCAAGCATCTGATTGACAGTGGTCCGTGATCTGCTGTTATGCTACTATGCTACTGACCATTGGGGGAGCGATAGCAAGCAAGAGAGTTAGATATCGAGAGTCATTGATAGATAGATAGATAGATGGATGGATGGATGGACGGCAAGGCAAGCATCTGAGTGACAGTGGTCCGTGATCTGCTGTTATGCTACTATGCTACTGACCATTGGGGGAGCGATAGCAAGCAAGAGAGTTAGATATCAAGAGTCATAGATAGATAGATAGATAGATGGATGGATGGACGGCAAGGCAAGCATCTGCTTGACAGTGGTCCGTGATCTGCTGTTATGCTACTATGCTACTGACCATTGGGGGAGCGATAGCAAGTAAGAGAGTTAGATATCGAGAGTCATTGATAGATAGATAGATAGATGGATGGATGGATGGACGGCAAGGCAAGCATCTGATTGACAGTGGTCCGTGATCTGCTGTTATGCTACTATGCTACTGACCATTGGGGGAGCGATAGCAAGTAAGAGAGTTAGATATCGAGAGTCATTGATAGATTGATAGATAGATGGATGGATGGATGGACGGCAAGGCAAGCATCTGATTGACAGTGGTCCGTGATCTGCTGTTATGCTACTATGCTACTGACCATTGGGGGAGCGATAGCAAGCAAGAGAGTTAGATATCGAGAGTCATAGATAGATAGATAGATAGATGGATGGATGGACAGCAAGGCAAGCATCTGATTGACATTGGTCCGTGATCTGCTGTTATGCTACAATGCTACTGACCATTGGGGGAGCAATAGCAAGCAAGAGAGTTAGATATCAAGAGTCATAGATAGATAGATAGATGGATGGATGGATGGACGGCAAGGCAAGCATCTGATTGACAGTGGTCCGTGATCTGCTGTTATGCTACTATGCTACTGACCATTGGGGGAGCGATAGCAAGCAAGTGAGTTAGATATCGAGAGTCATAGATAGATAGATAGATAGATAGATGGATGGATGGACGGCAAGGCAAGCATCTGATTGACAGTGGTCCGTGATCTGCTGTTATGCTACTATGCTACTGACCATTGGGGGAGCGATAGCAAGCAAGAGAGTTAGATATCGAGAGTCATTGATAGATAGATAGATAGATGGATGGATGGATGGACGGCAAGGCAAGCATCTGATTGACAGTGGTCCGTGATCTGCTGTTATGCTACTATGCTACTGACCATTGGGGGAGCGATAGCAAGTAAGAGAGTTAGATATCGAGAGTCATTGATAGATTGATAGATAGATGGATGGATGGATGGACGGCAAGGCAAGCATCTGATTGACAGTGGTCCGTGATCTGCTGTTATGCTACTATGCTACTGACCATTGGGGGAGCGATAGCAAGCAAGAGAGTTAGATATCGAGAGTCATAGATAGATAGATAGATAGATGGATGGATGGACGGCAAGGCAAGCATCTGATTGACATTGGTCCGTGATCTGCTGTTATGCTACAATGCTACTGACCATTGGGGGAGCAATAGCAAGCAAGAGAGTTAGATATCAAGAGTCATAGATAGATAGATAGATGGATGGATGGATGGACGGCAAGGCAAGCATCTGATTGACAGTGGTCCGTGATCTGCTGTTATGCTACTATGCTACTGACCATTGGGGGAGCGATAGCAAGCAAGAGAGTTAGATATCGAGAGTCATTGATAGATAGATAGATAGATGGATGGATGGATGGACGGCAAGGCAAGCATCTGAGTGACAGTGGTCCGTGATCTGCTGTTATGCTACTATGCTACTGACCATTGGGGGAGCGATAGCAAGCAAGAGAGTTAGATATCGAGAGTCATAGATAGATAGATAGATAGATGGACGGCAAGGCAAGCATCTGATTGACAGTGGTCCGTGATCTGCTGTTATGCTACTATGCTACTGACCATTGGGGGAGCGATAGCAAGTAAGAGAGTTAGATATCGAGAGTCATTGATAGATAGATAGATAGATGGATGGATGAATGGATGGACGGCAAGGCAAGCATCTGATTGACAGTGGTCCGTGATCTGCTGTTATGCTACTATGCTACTGACCATTGGGGGAGCGATAGCAAGCAAGAGAGTTAGATATCGAGAGTCATTGATAGATAGATAGATAGATGGATGGATGGATGGACGGCAAGGCAAGCATCTGAGTGACAGTGGTCCGTGATCTGCTGTTATGCTACTATGCTACTGACCATTGGGGGAGCGATAGCAAGCAAGAGAGTTAGATATCGAGAGTCATAGATAGATAGATAGATAGATGGACGGCAAGGCAAGCATCTGATTGACAGTGGTCCGTGATCTGCTGTTATGCTACTATGCTACTGACCATTGGGGGAGCGATAGCAAGTAAGAGAGTTAGATATCGAGAGTCATTGATAGATAGATAGATAGATGGATGGATGAATGGATGGACGGCAAGGCAAGCATCTGATTGACAGTGGTCCGTGATCTGCTGTTATGCTACTATGCTACTGACCATTGGGGGGGCGATAGCAAGCAAGAGAGTTAGATATCAAGAGTCATAGATAGATAGATAGATAGATGGATGGATGGACGGCAAGGCAAGCATCTGATTGACAGTGGTCCGTGATCTGCTGTTATGCTACTATGCTACTGACCATTGGGGGAGCGATAGCAAGCAAGAGAGTTAGATATCGAGAGTCATTGATAGATAGATAGATAGATGGATGGATGGATGGACGGCAAGGCAAGCATCTGATTGACAGTGGTCCGTGATCTGCTGTTATGCTACTATGCTACTGACCATTGGGGGGGCGATAGCAAGCAAGAGAGTTAGATATCAAGAGTCATAGATAGATAGATAGATAGATGGATGGATGGACGGCAAGGCAAGCATCTGATTGACAGTGGTCCGTGATCTGCTGTTATGCTACTATGCTACTGACCATTGGGGGAGCGATAGCAAGCAAGAGAGTTAGATATCGAGAGTCATTGATAGATAGATAGATAGATGGATGGATGGATGGACGGCAAGGCAAGCATCTGAGTGACAGTGGTCCGTGATCTGCTGTTATGCTACTATGCTACTGACCATTGGGGGAGCGATAGCAAGCAAGAGAGTTAGATATCAAGAGTCATAGATAGATAGATAGATAGATGGATGGATGGACGGCAAGGCAAGCATCTGCTTGACAGTGGTCCGTGATCTGCTGTTATGCTACTATGCTACTGACCATTGGGGGAGCGATAGCAAGTAAGAGAGTTAGATATCGAGAGTCATTGATAGATAGATAGATAGATGGATGGATGGATGGACGGCAAGGCAAGCATCTGATTGACAGTGGTCCGTGATCTGCTGTTATGCTACTATGCTACTGACCATTGGGGGAGCGATAGCAAGTAAGAGAGTTAGATATCGAGAGTCATTGATAGATTGATAGATAGATGGATGGATGGATGGACGGCAAGGCAAGCATCTGATTGACAGTGGTCCGTGATCTGCTGTTATGCTACTATGCTACTGACCATTGGGGGAGCGATAGCAAGCAAGAGAGTTAGATATCGAGAGTCATAGATAGATAGATAGATAGATGGATGGATGGACAGCAAGGCAAGCATCTGATTGACATTGGTCCGTGATCTGCTGTTATGCTACAATGCTACTGACCATTGGGGGAGCAATAGCAAGCAAGAGAGTTAGATATCAAGAGTCATAGATAGATAGATAGATGGATGGATGGATGGACGGCAAGGCAAGCATCTGATTGACAGTGGTCCGTGATCTGCTGTTATGCTACTATGCTACTGACCATTGGGGGAGCGATAGCAAGCAAGTGAGTTAGATATCGAGAGTCATAGATAGATAGATAGATAGATAGATGGATGGATGGACGGCAAGGCAAGCATCTGATTGACAGTGGTCCGTGATCTGCTGTTATGCTACTATGCTACTGACCATTGGGGGAGCGATAGCAAGCAAGAGAGTTAGATATCGAGAGTCATTGATAGATAGATAGATAGATGGATGGATGGATGGACGGCAAGGCAAGCATCTGATTGACAGTGGTCCGTGATCTGCTGTTATGCTACTATGCTACTGACCATTGGGGGAGCGATAGCAAGTAAGAGAGTTAGATATCGAGAGTCATTGATAGATTGATAGATAGATGGATGGATGGATGGACGGCAAGGCAAGCATCTGATTGACAGTGGTCCGTGATCTGCTGTTATGCTACTATGCTACTGACCATTGGGGGAGCGATAGCAAGCAAGAGAGTTAGATATCGAGAGTCATAGATAGATTGATAGATAGATGGATGGATGGACGGCAAGGCAAGCATCTGATTGACATTGGTCCGTGATCTGCTGTTATGCTACAATGCTACTGACCATTGGGGGAGCAATAGCAAGCAAGAGAGTTAGATATCAAGAGTCATAGATAGATAGATAGATGGATGGATGGATGGACGGCAAGGCAAGCATCTGATTGACAGTGGTCCGTGATCTGCTGTTATGCTACTATGCTACTGACCATTGGGGGAGCGATAGCAAGCAAGTGAGTTAGATATCGAGAGTCATAGATAGATAGATAGATAGATAGATGGATGGATGGACGGCAAGGCAAGCATCTGATTGACAGTGGTCCGTGATCTGCTGTTATGCTACTATGCTACTGACCATTGGGGGAGCGATAGCAAGCAAGAGAGTTAGATATCGAGAGTCATTGATAGATAGATAGATAGATGGATGGATGGATGGACGGCAAGGCAAGCATCTGAGTGACAGTGGTCCGTGATCTGCTGTTATGCTACTATGCTACTGACCATTGGGGGAGCGATAGCAAGCAAGAGAGTTAGATATCGAGAGTCATAGATAGATAGATAGATAGATGGACGGCAAGGCAAGCATCTGATTGACAGTGGTCCGTGATCTGCTGTTATGCTACTATGCTACTGACCATTGGGGGAGCGATAGCAAGTAAGAGAGTTAGATATCGAGAGTCATTGATAGATAGATAGATAGATGGATGGATGAATGGATGGACGGCAAGGCAAGCATCTGATTGACAGTGGTCCGTGATCTGCTGTTATGCTACAATGCTACTGACCATTGGGGGAGCGATAGCAAGCAAGAGAGTTAGATATCAAGAGTCATAGATAGATAGATAGATAGATGGATGGATGGACGGCAAGGCAAGCATCTGATTGACAGTGGTCCGTGATCTGCTGTTATGCTACTATGCTACTGACCATTGGGGGAGCGATAGCAAGCAAGAGAGTTAGATATCGAGAGTCATTGATAGATAGATAGATAGATGGATGGATGGATGGACGGCAAGGCAAGCATCTGATTGACAGTGGTCCGTGATCTGCTGTTATGCTACTATGCTACTGACCATTGGGGGGGCGATAGCAAGCAAGAGAGTTAGATATCAAGAGTCATAGATAGATAGATAGATAGATGGATGGATGGACGGCAAGGCAAGCATCTGATTGACAGTGGTCCGTGATCTGCTGTTATGCTACTATGCTACTGACCATTGGGGGAGCGATAGCAAGCAAGAGAGTTAGATATCGAGAGTCATTGATAGATAGATAGATAGATGGATGGATGGATGGACGGCAAGGCAAGCATCTGATTGACAGTGGTCCGTGATCTGCTGTTATGCTACTATGCTACTGACCATTGGGGGAGCGATAGCAAGTAAGAGAGTTAGATATCGAGAGTCATTGATAGATTGATAGATAGATGGATGGATGGATGGACGGCAAGGCAAGCATCTGATTGACAGTGGTCCGTGATCTGCTGTTATGCTACTATGCTACTGACCATTGGGGGAGCGATAGCAAGCAAGAGAGTTAGATATCGAGAGTCATAGATAGATAGATAGATAGATGGATGGATGGATGGACGGCAAGGCAAGCATCTGAGTGACAGTGGTCCGTGATCTGCTGTTATGCTACTATGCTACTGACCATTGGGGGAGCGATAGCAAGTAAGAGAGTTAGATATCGAGAGTCATTGATAGATAGATAGATAGATGGATGGATGGATGGACGGCAAGGCAAGCATCTGATTGACAGTGGTCCGTGATCTGCTGTTATGCTACTATGCTACTGACCATTGGGGGAGCGATAGCAAGTAAGAGAGTTAGATATCGAGAGTCATTGATAGATTGATAGATAGATGGATGGATGGATGGACGGCAAGGCAAGCATCTGATTGACAGTGGTCCGTGATCTGCTGTTATGCTACTATGCTACTGACCATTGGGGGATCGATAGCAAGCAAGAGAGTTAGATATCGAGAGTCATAGATAGATAGATAGATAGATGGATGGATGGACGGCAAGGCAAGCATCTGATTGACATTGGTCCGTGATCTGCTGTTATGCTACAATGCTACTGACCATTGGGGGAGCAATAGCAAGCAAGAGAGTTAGATATCAAGAGTCATAGATAGATAGATAGATAGATGGATGGATGGACGGCAAGGCAAGCATCTGATTGACAGTGGTCCGTGATCTGCTGTTATGCTACTATGCTACTGACCATTGGGGGAGCGATAGCAAGTAAGAGAGTTAGATATCGAGAGTCATTGATAGATTGATAGATAGATGGATGGATGGATGGACGGCAAGGCAAGCATCTGATTGACAGTGGTCCGTGATCTGCTGTTATGCTACTATGCTACTGACCATTGGGGGAGCGATAGCAAGCAAGAGAGTTAGATATCGAGAGTCATAGATAGATAGATAGATAGATGGATGGATGGACGGCAAGGCAAGCATCTGATTGACAGTGGTCCGTGATCTGCTGTTATGCTACTATGCTACTGACCATTGGGGGAGCGATAGCAAGTAAGAGAGTTAGATATCGAGAGTCATTGATAGATTGATAGATAGATGGATGGATGGATGGACGGCAAGGCAAGCATCTGATTGACAGTGGTCCGTGATCTGCTGTTATGCTACTATGCTACTGACCATTGGGGGAGCGATAGCAAGTAAGAGAGTTAGATATCGAGAGTCATTGATAGATAGATAGATAGATGGATGGATGAATGGATGGACGGCAAGGCAAGCATCTGATTGACAGTGGTCCGTGATCTGCTGTTATGCTACAATGCTACTGACCATTGGGGGAGCGATAGCAAGCAAGAGAGTTAGATATCAAGAGTCATAGATAGATAGATAGATAGATGGATGGATGGACGGCAAGGCAAGCATCTGATTGACAGTGGTCCGTGATCTGCTGTTATGCTACTATGCTACTGACCATTGGGGGAGCGATAGCAAGCAAGAGAGTTAGATATCGAGAGTCATTGATAGATAGATAGATAGATGGATGGATGGATGGACGGCAAGGCAAGCATCTGATTGACAGTGGTCCGTGATCTGCTGTTATGCTACTATGCTACTGACCATTGGGGGGGCGATAGCAAGCAAGAGAGTTAGATATCAAGAGTCATAGATAGATAGATAGATAGATGGATGGATGGACGGCAAGGCAAGCATCTGATTGACAGTGGTCCGTGATCTGCTGTTATGCTACTATGCTACTGACCATTGGGGGAGCGATAGCAAGCAAGAGAGTTAGATATCGAGAGTCATTGATAGATAGATAGATAGATGGATGGATGGATGGACGGCAAGGCAAGCATCTGATTGACAGTGGTCCGTGATCTGCTGTTATGCTACTATGCTACTGACCATTGGGGGAGCGATAGCAAGTAAGAGAGTTAGATATCGAGAGTCATTGATAGATTGATAGATAGATGGATGGATGGATGGACGGCAAGGCAAGCATCTGATTGACAGTGGTCCGTGATCTGCTGTTATGCTACTATGCTACTGACCATTGGGGGAGCGATAGCAAGCAAGAGAGTTAGATATCGAGAGTCATAGATAGATAGATAGATAGATGGATGGATGGATGGACGGCAAGGCAAGCATCTGAGTGACAGTGGTCCGTGATCTGCTGTTATGCTACTATGCTACTGACCATTGGGGGAGCGATAGCAAGTAAGAGAGTTAGATATCGAGAGTCATTGATAGATAGATAGATAGATGGATGGATGGATGGACGGCAAGGCAAGCATCTGATTGACAGTGGTCCGTGATCTGCTGTTATGCTACTATGCTACTGACCATTGGGGGAGCGATAGCAAGTAAGAGAGTTAGATATCGAGAGTCATTGATAGATTGATAGATAGATGGATGGATGGATGGACGGCAAGGCAAGCATCTGATTGACAGTGGTCCGTGATCTGCTGTTATGCTACTATGCTACTGACCATTGGGGGATCGATAGCAAGCAAGAGAGTTAGATATCGAGAGTCATAGATAGATAGATAGATAGATGGATGGATGGACGGCAAGGCAAGCATCTGATTGACATTGGTCCGTGATCTGCTGTTATGCTACAATGCTACTGACCATTGGGGGAGCAATAGCAAGCAAGAGAGTTAGATATCAAGAGTCATAGATAGATAGATAGATAGATGGATGGATGGACGGCAAGGCAAGCATCTGATTGACAGTGGTCCGTGATCTGCTGTTATGCTACTATGCTACTGACCATTGGGGGAGCGATAGCAAGTAAGAGAGTTAGATATCAAGAGTCATAGATAGATAGATAGATGGATGGATGGATGGATGGACGGCAAGGCAAGCATCTGATTGACAGTGGTCCGTGATCTGCTGTTATGCTACTATGCTACTGACCATTGGGGGAGCGATAGCAAGCAAGAGAGTTAGATATCAAGAGTCATAGATAGGTAGATGGATGGGTGGATGGATGGACGGCAAGGCAAGCATCTGATTGACAGTGGTCCGTGATCTGCTGTTATGCTACTATGCTACTGACCATTGGGGGAGCGATAGCAAGCAAGAGAGTTAGATATCGAGAGTCATTGATAGATAGATAGATAGATGGATGGATGGATGGACGGCAAGGCAAGCATCTGAGTGACAGTGGTCCGTGATCTGCTGTTATGCTACTATGCTACTGACCATTGGGGGAGCGATAGCAAGCAAGAGAGTTAGATATCAAGAGTCATAGATAGATAGATAGATAGATAGATAGATAGATGGATGGATGGACGGCAAGGCAAGCATCTGATTGACAGTGGTCCGTGATCTGCTGTTATGCTACTATGCTACTGACCATTGGGGGAGCGATAGCAAGTAAGAGAGTTAATTATCGAGAGTCATTGATAGATAGATAGATAGATGGATGGATGGATGGACGGCAAGGCAAGCATCTGATTGACAGTGGTCCGTGATCTGCTGTTATGCTACTATGCTACTGACCATTGGGGGAGCGATAGCAAGTAAGAGAGTTAGATATCGAGAGTCATTGATAGATTGATAGATAGATGGATGGATGGATGGACGGCAAGGCAAGCATCTGATTGACAGTGGTCCGTGATCTGCTGTTATGCTACTATGCTACTGACCATTGGGGGAGCGATAGCAAGCAAGAGAGTTAGATATCGAGAGTCATTGATAGATAGATAGATAGATGGATGGATGGATGGACGGCAAGGCAAGCATCTGAGTGACAGTGGTCCGTGATCTGCTGTTATGCTACTATGCTACTGACCATTGGGGGAGCGATAGCAAGCAAGAGAGTTAGATATCAAGAGTCATAGATAGATAGATAGATAGATGGATGGATGGACGGCAAGGCAAGCATCTGCTTGACAGTGGTCCGTGATCTGCTGTTATGCTACTATGCTACTGACCATTGGGGGAGCGATAGCAAGTAAGAGAGTTAGATATCGAGAGTCATTGATAGATAGATAGATAGATGGATGGATGAATGGATGGACGGCAAGGCAAGCATCTGATTGACAGTGGTCCGTGATCTGCTGTTATGCTACAATGCTACTGACCATTGGGGGAGCGATAGCAAGCAAGAGAGTTAGATATCAAGAGTCATAGATAGATAGATAGATAGATGGATGGATGGACGGCAAGGCAAGCATCTGATTGACAGTGGTCCGTGATCTGCTGTTATGCTACTATGCTACTGACCATTGGGGGAGCGATAGCAAGCAAGAGAGTTAGATATCGAGAGTCATTGATAGATAGATAGATAGATGGATGGATGGATGGACGGCAAGGCAAGCATCTGAGTGACAGTGGTCCGTGATCTGCTGTTATGCTACTATGCTACTGACCATTGGGGGAGCGATAGCAAGCAAGAGAGTTAGATATCAAGAGTCATAGATAGATAGATAGATAGATAGATGGATGGATGGACGGCAAGGCAAGCATCTGATTGACAGTGGTCCGTGATCTGCTGTTATGCTACTATGCTACTGACCATTGGGGGAGCGATAGCAAGTAAGAGAGTTAGATATCGAGAGTCATTGATAGATAGATAGATAGATGGATGGATGGATGGACGGCAAGGCAAGCATCTGATTGACAGTGGTCCGTGATCTGCTGTTATGCTACTATGCTACTGACCATTGGGGGAGCGATAGCAAGTAAGAGAGTTAGATATCGAGAGTCATTGATAGATTGATAGATAGATGGATGGATGGATGGACGGCAAGGCAAGCATCTGATTGACAGTGGTCCGTGATCTGCTGTTATGCTACTATGCTACTGACCATTGGGGGAGCGATAGCAAGCAAGAGAGTTAGATATCGAGAGTCATAGATAGATAGATAGATAGATGGATGGATGGATGGACGGCAAGGCAAGCATCTGAGTGACAGTGGTCCGTGATCTGCTGTTATGCTACTATGCTACTGACCATTGGGGGAGCGATAGCAAGTAAGAGAGTTAGATATCGAGAGTCATTGATAGATAGATAGATAGATGGATGGATGGATGGACGGCAAGGCAAGCATCTGATTGACAGTGGTCCGTGATCTGCTGTTATGCTACTATGCTACTGACCATTGGGGGAGCGATAGCAAGTAAGAGAGTTAGATATCGAGAGTCATTGATAGATTGATAGATAGATGGATGGATGGATGGACGGCAAGGCAAGCATCTGATTGACAGTGGTCCGTGATCTGCTGTTATGCTACTATGCTACTGACCATTGGGGGAGCGATAGCAAGTAAGAGAGTTAATTATCGAGAGTCATTGATAGATAGATAGATAGATGGATGGATGGATGGACGGCAAGGCAAGCATCTGATTGACAGTGGTCCGTGATCTGCTGTTATGCTACTATGCTACTGACCATTGGGGGAGCGATAGCAAGTAAGAGAGTTAGATATCGAGAGTCATTGATAGATTGATAGATAGATGGATGGATGGATGGACGGCAAGGCAAGCATCTGATTGACAGTGGTCCGTGATCTGCTGTTATGCTACTATGCTACTGACCATTGGGGGAGCGATAGCAAGCAAGAGAGTTAGATATCGAGAGTCATTGATAGATAGATAGATAGATGGATGGATGGATGGACGGCAAGGCAAGCATCTGAGTGACAGTGGTCCGTGATCTGCTGTTATGCTACTATGCTACTGACCATTGGGGGAGCGATAGCAAGCAAGAGAGTTAGATATCAAGAGTCATAGATAGATAGATAGATAGATGGATGGATGGACGGCAAGGCAAGCATCTGCTTGACAGTGGTCCGTGATCTGCTGTTATGCTACTATGCTACTGACCATTGGGGGAGCGATAGCAAGTAAGAGAGTTAGATATCGAGAGTCATTGATAGATAGATAGATAGATGGATGGATGAATGGATGGACGGCAAGGCAAGCATCTGATTGACAGTGGTCCGTGATCTGCTGTTATGCTACAATGCTACTGACCATTGGGGGAGCGATAGCAAGCAAGAGAGTTAGATATCAAGAGTCATAGATAGATAGATAGATAGATGGATGGATGGACGGCAAGGCAAGCATCTGATTGACAGTGGTCCGTGATCTGCTGTTATGCTACTATGCTACTGACCATTGGGGGAGCGATAGCAAGCAAGAGAGTTAGATATCGAGAGTCATTGATAGATAGATAGATAGATGGATGGATGGATGGACGGCAAGGCAAGCATCTGAGTGACAGTGGTCCGTGATCTGCTGTTATGCTACTATGCTACTGACCATTGGGGGAGCGATAGCAAGCAAGAGAGTTAGATATCAAGAGTCATAGATAGATAGATAGATAGATAGATGGATGGATGGACGGCAAGGCAAGCATCTGATTGACAGTGGTCCGTGATCTGCTGTTATGCTACTATGCTACTGACCATTGGGGGAGCGTTAGCAAGTAAGAGAGTTAGATATCGAGAGTCATTGATAGATAGATAGATAGATGGATGGATGGATGGACGGCAAGGCAAGCATCTGATTGACAGTGGTCCGTGATCTGCTGTTATGCTACTATGCTACTGACCATTGGGGGAGCGATAGCAAGTAAGAGAGTTAGATATCGAGAGTCATTGATAGATTGATAGATAGATGGATGGATGGATGGACGGCAAGGCAAGCATCTGATTGACAGTGGTCCGTGATCTGCTGTTATGCTACTATGCTACTGACCATTGGGGGAGCGATAGCAAGCAAGAGAGTTAGATATCGAGAGTCATAGATAGATAGATAGATAGATGGATGGATGGATGGACGGCAAGGCAAGCATCTGAGTGACAGTGGTCCGTGATCTGCTGTTATGCTACTATGCTACTGACCATTGGGGGAGCGATAGCAAGTAAGAGAGTTAGATATCGAGAGTCATTGATAGATAGATAGATAGATGGATGGATGGATGGACGGCAAGGCAAGCATCTGATTGACAGTGGTCCGTGATCTGCTGTTATGCTACTATGCTACTGACCATTGGGGGAGCGATAGCAAGTAAGAGAGTTAGATATCGAGAGTCATTGATAGATTGATAGATAGATGGAT
Source organism: Amia ocellicauda (assembly GCF_036373705.1). Taxonomy (NCBI): domain Eukaryota; kingdom Metazoa; phylum Chordata; class Actinopteri; order Amiiformes; family Amiidae; genus Amia; species Amia ocellicauda. The sequence goes on along the minus strand of NC_089851.1, from coordinate 55,481,492 downwards.
GGATGGATGGACGGCAAGGCAAGCATCTGATTGACAGTGGTCCGTGATCTGCTGTTATGCTACTATGCTACTGACCATTGGGGGAGCGATAGCAAGCAAGAGAGTTAGATATCGAGAGTCATAGATAGATAGATAGATAGATGGATGGATGGACGGCAAGGCAAGCATCTGATTGACATTGGTCCGTGATCTGCTGTTATGCTACAATGCTACTGACCATTGGGGGAGCAATAGCAAGCAAGAGAGTTAGATATCAAGAGTCATAGATAGATAGATAGATAGATGGATGGATGGACGGCAAGGCAAGCATCTGATTGACAGTGGTCCGTGATCTGCTGTTATGCTACTATGCTACTGACCATTGGGGGAGCGATAGCAAGTAAGAGAGTTAGATATCGAGAGTCATTGATAGATTGATAGATAGATGGATGGATGGATGGACGGCAAGGCAAGCATCTGATTGACAGTGGTCCGTGATCTGCTGTTATGCTACTATGCTACTGACCATTGGGGGAGCGATAGCAAGCAAGAGAGTTAGATATCGAGAGTCATAGATAGATAGATAGATAGATGGATGGATGGACGGCAAGGCAAGCATCTGATTGACAGTGGTCCGTGATCTGCTGTTATGCTACTATGCTACTGACCATTGGGGGAGCGATAGCAAGTAAGAGAGTTAGATATCGAGAGTCATTGATAGATTGATAGATAGATGGATGGATGGATGGACGGCAAGGCAAGCATCTGATTGACAGTGGTCCGTGATCTGCTGTTATGCTACTATGCTACTGACCATTGGGGGAGCGATAGCAAGCAAGAGAGTTAGATATCGAGAGTCATAGATAGATAGATAGATAGATGGATGGATGGACGGCAAGGCAAGCATCTGATTGACATTGGTCCGTGATCTGCTGTTATGCTACAATGCTACTGACCATTGGGGGAGCAATAGCAAGCAAGAGAGTTAGATATCAAGAGTCATAGATAGATAGATAGATAGATGGATGGATGGACGGCAAGGCAAGCATCTGATTGACAGTGGTCCGAGATCTGCTGTTATGCTACTATGCTACTGACCATTGGGGGAGCGATATCAAGCAAGAGAGTTAGATATCAAGAGTCATAGATAGATAGATAGATGGATGGATGGATGGATGGACGGCAAGGCAAGCATCTGATTGACAGTGGTCCGTGATCTGCTGTTATGCTACTATGCTACTGACCATTGGGGGAGCGATAGCAAGCAAGAGAGTTAGATATCAAGAGTCATAGATAGGTAGATGGATGGGTGGATGGATGGACGGCAAGGCAAGCATCTGATTGACAGTGGTCCGTGATCTGCTGTTATGCTACTATGCTACTGACCATTGGGGGAGCGATAGCAAGCAAGAGAGTTAGATATCGAGAGTCATTGATAGATAGATAGATAGATGGATGGATGGATGGACGGCAAGGCAAGCATCTGAGTGACAGTGGTCCGTGATCTGCTGTTATGCTACTATGCTACTGACCATTGGGGGAGCGATAGCAAGCAAGAGAGTTAGATATCGAGAGTCATAGATAGATAGATAGATAGATAGATAGATAGATAGATGGATGGATGGACGGCAAGGCAAGCATCTGATTGACATTGGTCCGTGATCTGCTGTTATGCTACAATGCTACTGACCATTGGGGGAGCAATAGCAAGCAAGAGAGTTAGATATCAAGAGTCATAGATAGATAGATAGATGGATGGATGGATGGACGGCAAGGCAAGCATCTGATTGACAGTGGTCCGTGATCTGCTGTTATGCTACTATGCTACTGACCATTGGGGGAGCGATAGCAAGCAAGTGAGTTAGATATCGAGAGTCATAGATAGATAGATAGATAGATAGATGGATGGATGGACGGCAAGGCAAGCATCTGATTGACAGTGGTCCGTGATCTGCTGTTATGCTACTATGCTACTGACCATTGGGGGAGCGATAGCAAGCAAGAGAGTTAGATATCGAGAGTCATTGATAGATAGATAGATAGATGGATGGATGGATGGACGGCAAGGCAAGCATCTGAGTGACAGTGGTCCGTGATCTGCTGTTATGCTACTATGCTACTGACCATTGGGGGAGCGATAGCAAGCAAGAGAGTTAGATATCGAGAGTCATTGATAGATAGATAGATAGATGGATGGATGGATGGACGGCAAGGCAAGCATCTGAGTGACAGTGGTCCGTGATCTGCTGTTATGCTACTATGCTACTGACCATTGGGGGAGCGATAGCAAGCAAGAGAGTTAGATATCAAGAGTCATAGATAGATAGATAGATAGATAGATAGATAGATAGATGGATGGATGGACGGCAAGGCAAGCATCTGATTGACAGTGGTCCGTGATCTGCTGTTATGCTACTATGCTACTGACCATTGGGGGAGCGATAGCAAGTAAGAGAGTTAGATATCGAGAGTCATTGATAGATAGATAGATAGATGGATGGATGGATGGACGGCAAGGCAAGCATCTGATTGACAGTGGTCCGTGATCTGCTGTTATGCTACTATGCTACTGACCATTGGGGGAGCGATAGCAAGTAAGAGAGTTAGATATCGAGAGTCATTGATAGATTGATAGATAGATGGATGGATGGATGGACGGCAAGGCAAGCATCTGATTGACAGTGGTCCGTGATCTGCTGTTATGCTACTATGCTACTGACCATTGGGGGAGCGATAGCAAGCAAGAGAGTTAGATATCGAGAGTCATAGATAGATAGATAGATAGATGGATGGATGGACGGCAAGGCAAGCATCTGATTGACATTGGTCCGTGATCTGCTGTTATGCTACAATGCTACTGACCATTGGGGGAGCAATAGCAAGCAAGAGAGTTAGATATCAAGAGTCATAGATAGATAGATAGATGGATGGATGGATGGACGGCAAGGCAAGCATCTGATTGACAGTGGTCCGTGATCTGCTGTTATGCTACTATGCTACTGACCATTGGGGGAGCGATAGCAAGCAAGTGAGTTAGATATCGAGAGTCATAGATAGATAGATAGATAGATAGATGGATGGATGGACGGCAAGGCAAGCATCTGATTGACAGTGGTCCGTGATCTGCTGTTATGCTACTATGCTACTGACCATTGGGGGAGCGATAGCAAGCAAGAGAGTTAGATATCGAGAGTCATTGATAGATAGATAGATAGATGGATGGATGGATGGACGGCAAGGCAAGCATCTGAGTGACAGTGGTCCGTGATCTGCTGTTATGCTACTATGCTACTGACCATTGGGGGAGCGATAGCAAGCAAGAGAGTTAGATATCGAGAGTCATAGATAGATAGATAGATAGATGGACGGCAAGGCAAGCATCTGATTGACAGTGGTCCGTGATCTGCTGTTATGCTACTATGCTACTGACCATTGGGGGAGCGATAGCAAGTAAGAGAGTTAGATATCGAGAGTCATTGATAGATAGATAGATAGATGGATGGATGAATGGATGGACGGCAAGGCAAGCATCTGATTGACAGTGGTCCGTGATCTGCTGTTATGCTACAATGCTACTGACCATTGGGGGAGCGATAGCAAGCAAGAGAGTTAGATATCAAGAGTCATAGATAGATAGATAGATAGATGGATGGATGGACGGCAAGGCAAGCATCTGATTGACAGTGGTCCGTGATCTGCTGTTATGCTACTATGCTACTGACCATTGGGGGAGCGATAGCAAGCAAGAGAGTTAGATATCGAGAGTCATTGATAGATAGATAGATAGATGGATGGATGGATGGACGGCAAGGCAAGCATCTGATTGACAGTGGTCCGTGATCTGCTGTTATGCTACTATGCTACTGACCATTGGGGGGGCGATAGCAAGCAAGAGAGTTAGATATCAAGAGTCATAGATAGATAGATAGATAGATGGATGGATGGACGGCAAGGCAAGCATCTGATTGACAGTGGTCCGTGATCTGCTGTTATGCTACTATGCTACTGACCATTGGGGGAGCGATAGCAAGCAAGAGAGTTAGATATCGAGAGTCATTGATAGATAGATAGATAGATGGATGGATGGATGGACGGCAAGGCAAGCATCTGAGTGACAGTGGTCCGTGATCTGCTGTTATGCTACTATGCTACTGACCATTGGGGGAGCGATAGCAAGCAAGAGAGTTAGATATCAAGAGTCATAGATAGATAGATAGATAGATGGATGGATGGACGGCAAGGCAAGCATCTGCTTGACAGTGGTCCGTGATCTGCTGTTATGCTACTATGCTACTGACCATTGGGGGAGCGATAGCAAGCAAGAGAGTTAGATATCAAGAGTCATAGATAGATAGATAGATAGATAGATAGATAGATAGATAGATAGATAGATAGATAGATAGATAGATGGATGGATAAACGGCAAGGCAAGCATCTGATTGACAGTGGTCCGTGATCTGCTGTTATGCTACTATGCTACTGACCATTGGGGGAGCGATAGCAAGTAAGAGAGTTAGATATCGAGAGTCATTGATAGATAGATAGATAGATGGATGGATGGATGGACGGCAAGGCAAGCATCTGATTGACAGTGGTCCGTGATCTGCTGTTATGCTACTATGCTACTGACCATTGGGGGAGCGATAGCAAGTAAGAGAGTTAGATATCGAGAGTCATTGATAGATTGATAGATAGATGGATGGATGGATGGACGGCAAGGCAAGCATCTGATTGACAGTGGTCCGTGATCTGCTGTTATGCTACTATGCTACTGACCATTGGGGGAGCGATAGCAAGTAAGAGAGTTAGATATCGAGAGTCATTGATAGATTGATAGATAGATGGATGGATGGATGGACGGCAAGGCAAGCATCTGATTGACAGTGGTCCGTGATCTGCTGTTATGCTACTATGCTACTGACCATTGGGGGAGCGATAGCAAGCAAGAGAGTTAGATATCGAGAGTCATAGATAGATAGATAGATAGATGGATGGATGGACGGCAAGGCAAGCATCTGATTGACATTGGTCCGTGATCTGCTGTTATGCTACAATGCTACTGACCATTGGGGGAGCAATAGCAAGCAAGAGAGTTAGATATCAAGAGTCATAGATAGATAGATAGATAGATGGATGGATGGACGGCAAGGCAAGCATCTGATTGACAGTGGTCCGAGATCTGCTGTTATGCTACTATGCTACTGACCATTGGGGGAGCGATATCAAGCAAGAGAGTTAGATATCAAGAGTCATAGATAGATAGATAGATGGATGGATGGATGGATGGACGGCAAGGCAAGCATCTGATTGACAGTGGTCCGTGATCTGCTGTTATGCTACTATGCTACTGACCATTGGGGGAGCGATAGCAAGCAAGAGAGTTAGATATCAAGAGTCATAGATAGGTAGATGGATGGGTGGATGGATGGACGGCAAGGCAAGCATCTGATTGACAGTGGTCCGTGATCTGCTGTTATGCTACTATGCTACTGACCATTGGGGGAGCGATAGCAAGCAAGAGAGTTAGATATCGAGAGTCATTGATAGATAGATAGATAGATGGATGGATGGATGGACGGCAAGGCAAGCATCTGAGTGACAGTGGTCCGTGATCTGCTGTTATGCTACTATGCTACTGACCATTGGGGGAGCGATAGCAAGCAAGAGAGTTAGATATCAAGAGTCATAGATAGATAGATAGATAGATAGATAGATAGATAGATAGATAGATAGATAGATAGATAGATAGATAGATAGATGGATGGATGGACGGCAAGGCAAGCATCTGATTGACAGTGGTCCGTGATCTGCTGTTATGCTACTATGCTACTGACCATTGGGGGAGCGATAGCAAGTAAGAGAGTTAGATATCGAGAGTCATTGATAGATTGATAGATAGATGGATGGATGGATGGACGGCAAGGCAAGCATCTGATTGACAGTGGTCCGTGATCTGCTGTTATGCTACTATGCTACTGACCATTGGGGGAGCGATAGCAAGCAAGAGAGTTAGATATCGAGAGTCATAGATAGATAGATAGATAGATGGATGGATGGACGGCAAGGCAAGCATCTGATTGACATTGGTCCGTGATCTGCTGTTATGCTACAATGCTACTGACCATTGGGGGAGCAATAGCAAGCAAGAGAGTTAGATATCAAGAGTCATAGATAGATAGATAGATAGATGGATGGATGGACGGCAAGGCAAGCATCTGATTGACAGTGGTCCGTGATCTGCTGTTATGCTACTATGCTACTGACCATTGGGGGAGCGATAGCAAGTAAGAGAGTTAGATATCGAGAGTCATTGATAGATTGATAGATAGATGGATGGATGGATGGACGGCAAGGCAAGCATCTGATTGACAGTGGTCCGTGATCTGCTGTTATGCTACTATGCTACTGACCATTGGGGGAGCGATAGCAAGCAAGAGAGTTAGATATCGAGAGTCATAGATAGATAGATAGATAGATGGATGGATGGACGGCAAGGCAAGCATCTGATTGACAGTGGTCCGTGATCTGCTGTTATGCTACTATGCTACTGACCATTGGGGGAGCGATAGCAAGTAAGAGAGTTAGATATCGAGAGTCATTGATAGATTGATAGATAGATGGATGGATGGATGGACGGCAAGGCAAGCATCTGATTGACAGTGGTCCGTGATCTGCTGTTATGCTACTATGCTACTGACCATTGGGGGAGCGATAGCAAGCAAGAGAGTTAGATATCGAGAGTCATAGATAGATAGATAGATAGATGGATGGATGGACGGCAAGGCAAGCATCTGATTGACATTGGTCCGTGATCTGCTGTTATGCTACAATGCTACTGACCATTGGGGGAGCAATAGCAAGCAAGAGAGTTAGATATTAAGAGTCATAGATAGATAGATAGATAGATGGATGGATGGACGGCAAGGCAAGCATCTGATTGACAGTGGTCCGAGATCTGCTGTTATGCTACTATGCTACTGACCATTGGGGGAGCGATAGCAAGCAAGAGAGTTAGATATCGAGAGTCATAGATAGATAGATAGATGGATGGATGGATGGATGGACGGCAAGGCAAGCATCTGATTGACAGTGGTCCGTGATCTGCTGTTATGCTACTATGCTACTGACCATTGGGGGAGCGATAGCAAGCAAGAGAGTTAGATATCAAGAGTCATAGATAGGTAGATGGATGGGTGGATGGATGGACGGCAAGGCAAGCATCTGATTGACAGTGGTCCGTGATCTGCTGTTATGCTACTATGCTACTGACCATTGGGGGAGCGATAGCAAGCAAGAGAGTTAGATATCGAGAGTCATTGATAGATAGATAGATAGATGGATGGATGGATGGACGGCAAGGCAAGCATCTGAGTGACAGTGGTCCGTGATCTGCTGTTATGCTACTATGCTACTGACCATTGGGGGAGCGATAGCAAGCAAGAGAGTTAGATATCAAGAGTCATAGATAGATAGATAGATAGATAGATAGATGGATGGATGGACGGCAAGGCAAGCATCTGATTGACAGTGGTCCGTGATCTGCTGTTATGCTACTATGCTACTGACCATTGGGGGAGCGATAGCAAGTAAGAGAGTTAGATATCGAGAGTCATTGATAGATAGATAGATAGATGGATGGATGGATGGACGGCAAGGCAAGCATCTGATTGACAGTGGTCCGTGATCTGCTGTTATGCTACTATGCTACTGACCATTGGGTGAGCGATAGCAAGTAAGAGAGTTAGATATCGAGAGTCATTGATAGATTGATAGATAGATGGATGGATGGATGGACGGCAAGGCAAGCATCTGATTGACAGTGGTCCATGATCTGCTGTTATGCTACTATGCTACTGACCATTGGGGGAGCGATAGCAAGCAAGAGAGTTAGATATCGAGAGTCATAGATAGATAGATAGATAGATGGATGGATGGACGGCAAGGCAAGCATCTGATTGACATTGGTCCGTGATCTGCTGTTATGCTACAATGCTACTGACCATTGGGGGAGCAATAGCAAGCAAGAGAGTTAGATATCAAGAGTCATAGATAGATAGATAGATGGATGGATGGATGGACGGCAAGGCAAGCATCTGATTGACAGTGGTCCGTGATCTGCTGTTATGCTACTATGCTACTGACCATTGGGGGAGCGATAGCAAGCAAGAGAGTTAGATATCGAGAGTCATTGATAGATAGATAGATAGATGGATGGATGGATGGACGGCAAGGCAAGCATCTGAGTGACAGTGGTCCGTGATCTGCTGTTATGCTACTATGCTACTGACCATTGGGGGAGCGATAGCAAGCAAGAGAGTTAGATATCAAGAGTCATAGATAGATAGATAGATAGATAGATAGATAGATAGATAGATAGATAGATAGATAGATAGATAGATAGATAGATAGATAGATAGATAGATAGATGGATGGATGGACGGCAAGGCAAGCATCTGATTGACAGTGGTCCGTGATCTGCTGTTATGCTACTATGCTACTGACCATTGGGGGAGCGATAGCAAGTAAGAGAGTTAGATATCGAGAGTCATTGATAGATAGATAGATAGATGGATGGATGGATGGACGGCAAGGCAAGCATCTGATTGACAGTGGTCCGTGATCTGCTGTTATGCTACTATGCTACTGACCATTGGGGGAGCGATAGCAAGTAAGAGAGTTAGATATCGAGAGTCATTGATAGATTGATAGATAGATGGATGGATGGATGGACGGCAAGGCAAGCATCTGATTGACAGTGGTCCGTGATCTGCTGTTATGCTACTATGCTACTGACCATTGGGGGAGCGATAGCAAGCAAGAGAGTTAGATATCGAGAGTCATAGATAGATAGATAGATAGATGGATGGATGGACGGCAAGGCAAGCATCTGATTGACATTGGTCCGTGATCTGCTGTTATGCTACAATGCTACTGACCATTGGGGGAGCAATAGCAAGCAAGAGAGTTAGATATCGAGAGTCATTGATAGATTGATAGATAGATGGATGGATGGATGGACGGCAAGGCAAGCATCTGATTGACAGTGGTCCGTGATCTGCTGTTATGCTACTATGCTACTGACCATTGGGGGAGCGATAGCAAGCAAGAGAGTTAGATATCGAGAGTCATAGATAGATAGATAGATAGATGGATGGATGGACAGCAAGGCAAGCATCTGATTGACAGTGGTCCGTGATCTGCTGTTATGCTACTATGCTACTGACCATTGGGGGAGCGATAGCAAGTAAGAGAGTTAGATATCGAGAGTCATTGATAGATTGATAGATAGATGGATGGATGGATGGACGGCAAGGCAAGCATCTGATTGACAGTGGTCCGTGATCTGCTGTTATGCTACTATGCTACTGACCATTGGGGGAGCGATAGCAAGCAAGAGAGTTAGATATCGAGAGTCATAGATAGATAGATAGATAGATGGATGGATGGACGGCAAGGCAAGCATCTGATTGACATTGGTCCGTGATCTGCTGTTATGCTACAATGCTACTGACCATTGGGGGAGCAATAGCAAGCAAGAGAGTTAGATATCAAGAGTCATAGATAGATAGATAGATAGATGGATGGATGGACGGCAAGGCAAGCATCTGATTGACAGTGGTCCGAGATCTGCTGTTATGCTACTATGCTACTGACCATTGGGGGAGCGATATCAAGCAAGAGAGTTAGATATCAAGAGTCATAGATAGATAGATAGATGGATGGATGGATGGATGGACGGCAAGGCAAGCATCTGATTGACAGTGGTCCGTGATCTGCTGTTATGCTACTATGCTACTGACCATTGGGGGAGCGATAGCAAGCAAGAGAGTTAGATATCAAGAGTCATAGATAGGTAGATGGATGGGTGGATGGATGGACGGCAAGGCAAGCATCTGATTGACAGTGGTCCGTGATCTGCTGTTATGCTACTATGCTACTGACCATTGGGGGAGCGATAGCAAGCAAGAGAGTTAGATATCGAGAGTCATTGATAGATAGATAGATAGATGGATGGATGGATGGACGGCAAGGCAAGCATCTGAGTGACAGTGGTCCGTGATCTGCTGTTATGCTACTATGCTACTGACCATTGGGGGAGCGATAGCAAGCAAGAGAGTTAGATATCAAGAGTCATAGATAGATAGATAGATAGATAGATAGATAGATAGATAGATAGATAGATAGATAGATAGATAGATGGATGGATGGACGGCAAGGCAAGCATCTGATTGACAGTGGTCCGTGATCTGCTGTTATGCTACTATGCTACTGACCATTGGGGGAGCGATAGCAAGTAAGAGAGTTAGATATCGAGAGTCATTGATAGATAGATAGATAGATGGATGGATGGATGGACGGCAAGGCAAGCATCTGATTGACAGTGGTCCGTGATCTGCTGTTATGCTACTATGCTACTGACCATTGGGGGAGCGATAGCAAGTAAGAGAGTTAGATATCGAGAGTCATTGATAGATTGATAGATAGATGGATGGATGGATGGACGGCAAGGCAAGCATCTGATTGACAGTGGTCCGTGATCTGCTGTTATGCTACTATGCTACTGACCATTGGGGGAGCGATAGCAAGCAAGAGAGTTAGATATCGAGAGTCATAGATAGATAGATAGATAGATGGATGGATGGACGGCAAGGCAAGCATCTGATTGACATTGGTCCGTGATCTGCTGTTATGCTACAATGCTACTGACCATTGGGGGAGCAATAGCAAGCAAGAGAGTTAGATATCAAGAGTCATAGATAGATAGATAGATAGATGGATGGATGGACGGCAAGGCAAGCATCTGATTGACAGTGGTCCGTGATCTGCTGTTATGCTACTATGCTACTGACCATTGGGGGAGCGATAGCAAGTAAGAGAGTTAGATATCGAGAGTCATTGATAGATTGATAGATAGATGGATGGATGGATGGACGGCAAGGCAAGCATCTGATTGACAGTGGTCCGTGATCTGCTGTTATGCTACTATGCTACTGACCATTGGGGGAGCGATAGCAAGCAAGAGAGTTAGATATCGAGAGTCATAGATAGATAGATAGATAGATGGATGGATGGACGGCAAGGCAAGCATCTGATTGACAGTGGTCCGTGATCTGCTGTTATGCTACTATGCTACTGACCATTGGGGGAGCGATAGCAAGTAAGAGAGTTAGATATCGAGAGTCATTGATAGATTGATAGATAGATGGATGGATGGATGGACGGCAAGGCAAGCATCTGATTGACAGTGGTCCGTGATCTGCTGTTATGCTACTATGCTACTGACCATTGGGGGAGCGATAGCAAGCAAGAGAGTTAGATATCGAGAGTCATAGATAGATAGATAGATAGATGGATGGATGGACGGCAAGGCAAGCATCTGATTGACATTGGTCCGTGATCTGCTGTTATGCTACAATGCTACTGACCATTGGGGGAGCAATAGCAAGCAAGAGAGTTAGATATCAAGAGTCATAGATAGATAGATAGATAGATGGATGGATGGACGGCAAGGCAAGCATCTGATTGACAGTGGTCCGAGATCTGCTGTTATGCTACTATGCTACTGACCATTGGGGGAGCGATATCAAGCAAGAGAGTTAGATATCAAGAGTCATAGATAGATAGATAGATGGATGGATGGATGGATGGACGGCAAGGCAAGCATCTGTTTGACAGTGGTCCGTGATCTGCTGTTATGCTACTATGCTACTGACCATTGGGGGAGCGATAGCAAGCAAGAGAGTTAGATATCAAGAGTCATAGATAGGTAGATGGATGGGTGGATGGATGGACGGCAAGGCAAGCATCTGATTGACAGTGGTCCGTGATCTGCTGTTATGCTACTATGCTACTGACCATTGGGGGAGCGATAGCAAGCAAGAGAGTTAGATATCGAGAGTCATTGATAGATAGATAGATAGATGGATGGATGGATGGACGGCAAGGCAAGCATCTGAGTGACAGTGGTCCGTGATCTGCTGTTATGCTACTATGCTACTGACCATTGGGGGAGCGATAGCAAGCAAGAGAGTTAGATATCAAGAGTCATAGATAGATAGATAGATAGATAGATAGATAGATAGATAGATGGATGGATGGACGGCAAGGCAAGCATCTGATTGACAGTGGTCCGTGATCTGCTGTTATGCTACTATGCTACTGACCATTGGGGGAGCGATAGCAAGTAAGAGAGTTAGATATCGAGAGTCATTGATAGATAGATAGATAGATGGATGGATGGATGGACGGCAAGGCAAGCATCTGATTGACAGTGGTCCGTGATCTGCTGTTATGCTACTATGCTACTGACCATTGGGGGAGCGATAGCAAGTAAGAGAGTTAGATATCGAGAGTCATTGATAGATTGATAGATAGATGGATGGATGGATGGACGGCAAGGCAAGCATCTGATTGACAGTGGTCCGTGATCTGCTGTTATGCTACTATGCTACTGACCATTGGGGGAGCGATAGCAAGCAAGAGAGTTAGATATCGAGAGTCATAGATAGATAGATAGATAGATGGATGGATGGACGGCAAGGCAAGCATCTGATTGACATTGGTCCGTGATCTGCTGTTATGCTACAATGCTACTGACCATTGGGGGAGCAATAGCAAGCAAGAGAGTTAGATATCAAGAGTCATAGATAGATAGATAGATGGATGGATGGATGGACGGCAAGGCAAGCATCTGATTGACAGTGGTCCGTGATCTGCTGTTATGCTACTATGCTACTGACCATTGGGGGAGCGATAGCAAGCAAGAGAGTTAGATATCAAGAGTCATAGATAGGTAGATGGATGGGTGGATGGATGGACGGCAAGGCAAGCATCTGATTGACAGTGGTCCGTGATCTGCTGTTATGCTACTATGCTACTGACCATTGGGGGAGCGATAGCAAGCAAGAGAGTTAGATATCGAGAGTCATTGATAGATAGATAGATAGATGGATGGATGGATGGACGGCAAGGCAAGCATCTGAGTGACAGTGGTCCGTGATCTGCTGTTATGCTACTATGCTACTGACCATTGGGGGAGCGATAGCAAGCAAGAGAGTTAGATATCAAGAGTCATAGATAGATAGATAGATAGATAGATAGATAGATAGATAGATAGATAGATAGATAGATAGATAGATGGATGGATGGATGGACGGCAAGGCAAGCATCTGATTGACAGTGGTCCGTGATCTGCTGTTATGCTACTATGCTACTGACCATTGGGGGAGCGATAGCAAGTAAGAGAGTTAGATATCGAGAGTCATTGATAGATAGATAGATAGATGGATGGATGGATGGACGGCAAGGCAAGCATCTGATTGACAGTGGTCCGTGATCTGCTGTTATGCTACTATGCTACTGACCATTGGGGGAGCGATAGCAAGTAAGAGAGTTAGATATCGAGAGTCATTGATAGATTGATAGATAGATGGATGGATGGATGGACGGCAAGGCAAGCATCTGATTGACAGTGGTCCGTGATCTGCTGTTATGCTACTATGCTACTGACCATTGGGGGAGCGATAGCAAGCAAGAGAGTTAGATATCGAGAGTCATAGATAGATAGATAGATAGATGGATGGATGGACGGCAAGGCAAGCATCTGATTGACATTGGTCCGTGATCTGCTGTTATGCTACAATGCTACTGACCATTGGGGGAGCAATAGCATGCAAGAGAGTTAGATATCGAGAGTCATTGATAGATTGATAGATAGATGGATGGATGGATGGACGGCAAGGCAAGCATCTGATTGACAGTGGTCCGTGATCTGCTGTTATGCTACTATGCTACTGACCATTGGGGGAGCGATAGCAAGCAAGAGAGTTAGATATCGAGAGTCATAGATAGATAGATAGATAGATGGATGGATGGACGGCAAGGCAAGCATCTGATTGACAGTGGTCCGTGATCTGCTGTTATGCTACTATGCTACTGACCATTGGGGGAGCGATAGCAAGTAAGAGAGTTAGATATCGAGAGTCATTGATAGATTGATAGATAGATGGATGGATGGATGGACGGCAAGGCAAGCATCTGATTGACAGTGGTCCGTGATCTGCTGTTATGCTACTATGCTACTGACCATTGGGGGAGCGATAGCAAGCAAGAGAGTTAGATATCGAGAGTCATAGATAGATAGATAGATAGATGGATGGATGGACGGCAAGGCAAGCATCTGATTGACATTGGTCCGTGATCTGCTGTTATGCTACAATGCTACTGACCATTGGGGGAGCGATAGCAAGTAAGAGAGTTAGATATCGAGAGTCATTGATAGATAGATAGATAGATGGATGGATGGATGGACGGCAAGGCAAGCATCTGATTGACAGAGGTCCGTGATCTGCTGTTATGCTACTATGCTACTGACCATTGGGGGAGCGATAGCAAGTAAGAGAGTTAGATATCGAGAGTCATTGATAGATTGATAGATAGATGGATGGATGGATGGACGGCAAGGCAAGCATCTGATTGACAGTGGTCCGTGATCTGCTGTTATGCTACTATGCTACTGACCATTGGGGGAGCGATAGCAAGCAAGAGAGTTAGATATCGAGAGTCATAGATAGATAGATAGATAGATGGATGGATGGACGGCAAGGCAAGCATCTGATTGACATTGGTCCGTGATCTGCTGTTATGCTACAATGCTACTGACCATTGGGGGAGCAATAGCAAGCAAGAGAGTTAGATATCAAGAGTCATAGATAGATAGATAGATAGATGGATTGATGGACGGCAAGGCAAGCATCTGATTGACAGTGGTCCGTGATCTGCTGTTATGCTACTATGCTACTGACCATTGGGGGAGCGATAGCAAGTAAGAGAGTTAGATATCGAGAGTCATTGATAGATTGATAGATAGATGGATGGATGGATGGACGGCAAGGCAAGCATCTGATTGACAGTGGTCCGTGATCTGCTGTTATGCTACTATGCTACTGACCATTGGGGGAGCGATAGCAAGCAAGAGAGTTAGATATCGAGAGTCATAGATAGATAGATAGATAGATGGATGGATGGACGGCAAGGCAAGCATCTGATTGACAGTGGTCCGTGATCTGCTGTTATGCTACTATGCTACTGACCATTGGGGGAGCGATAGCAAGTAAGAGAGTTAGATATCGAGAGTCATTGATAGATTGATAGATAGATGGATGGATGGATGGACGGCAAGGCAAGCATCTGATTGACAGTGGTCCGTGATCTGCTGTTATGCTACTATGCTACTGACCATTGGGGGAGCGATAGCAAGCAAGAGAGTTAGATATCGAGAGTCATAGATAGATAGATAGATAGATGGATGGATGGACGGCAAGGCAAGCATCTGATTGACATTGGTCCGTGATCTGCTGTTATGCTACAATGCTACTGACCATTGGGGGAGCAATAGCAAGCAAGAGAGTTAGATATCAAGAGTCATAGATAGATAGATAGATAGATGGATGGATGGACGGCAAGGCAAGCATCTGATTGACAGTGGTCCGAGATCTGCTGTTATGCTACTATGCTACTGACCATTGGGGGAGCGATATCAAGCAAGAGAGTTAGATATCAAGAGTCATAGATAGATAGATAGATGGATGGATGGATGGATGGACGGCAAGGCAAGCATCTGATTGACAGTGGTCCGTGATCTGCTGTTATGCTACTATGCTACTGACCATTGGGGGAGCGATAGCAAGCAAGAGAGTTAGATATCAAGAGTCATAGATAGGTAGATGGATGGGTGGATGGATGGACGGCAAGGCAAGCATCTGATTGACAGTGGTCCGTGATCTGCTGTTATGCTACTATGCTACTGACCATTGGGGGAGCGATAGCAAGCAAGAGAGTTAGATATCGAGAGTCATTGATAGATAGATAGATAGATGGATGGATGGATGGACGGCAAGGCAAGCATCTGAGTGACAGTGGTCCGTGATCTGCTGTTATGCTACTATGCTACTGACCATTGGGGGAGCGATAGCAAGCAAGAGAGTTAGATATCAAGAGTCATAGATAGATAGATAGATAGATAGATAGATAGATGGATGGATGGACGGCAAGGCAAGCATCTGATTGACAGTGGTCCGTGATCTGCTGTTATGCTACTATGCTACTGACCATTGGGGGAGCGATAGCAAGTAAGAGAGTTAGATATCGAGAGTCATTGATAGATAGATAGATAGATGGATGGATGGATGGACGGCAAGGCAAGCATCTGATTGACAGTGGTCCGTGATCAGCTGTTATGCTACTATGCTACTGACCATTGGGGGAGCGATAGCAAGTAAGAGAGTTAGATATCGAGAGTCATTGATAGATTGATAGATAGATGGATGGATGGATGGACGGCAAGGCAAGCATCTGATTGACAGTGGTCCGTGATCTGCTGTTATGCTACTATGCTACTGACCATTGGGGGAGCGATAGCAAGCAAGAGAGTTAGATATCGAGAGTCATAGATAGATAGATAGATAGATGGATGGATGGACGGCAAGGCAAGCATCTGATTGACATTGGTCCGTGATCTGCTGTTATGCTACAATGCTACTGACCATTGGGGGAGCAATAGCAAGCAAGAGAGTTAGATATCAAGAGTCATAGATAGATAGATAGATGGATGGATGGATGGACGGCAAGGCAAGCATCTGATTGACAGTGGTCCGTGATCTGCTGTTATGCTACTATGCTACTGACCATTGGGGGAGCGATAGCAAGCAAGAGAGTTAGATATCAAGAGTCATAGATAGGTAGATGGATGGGTGGATGGATGGACGGCAAGGCAAGCATCTGATTGACAGTGGTCCGTGATCTGCTGTTATGCTACTATGCTACTGACCATTGGGGGAGCGATAGCAAGCAAGAGAGTTAGATATCGAGAGTCATTGATAGATAGATAGATAGATGGATGGATGGATGGACGGCAAGGCAAGCATCTGAGTGACAGTGGTCCGTGATCTGCTGTTATGCTACTATGCTACTGACCATTGGGGGAGCGATAGCAAGTAAGAGAGTTAGATATCGAGAGTCATTGATAGATAGATAGATAGATAGATAGATAGATAGATAGATAGATAGATGGATGGATGGATGGACGGCAAGGCAAGCATCTGATTGACAGTGGTCCGTGATCTGCTGTTATGCTACTATGCTACTGACCATTGGGGGAGCGATAGCAAGTAAGAGAGTTAGATATCGAGAGTCATTGATAGATAGATAGATAGTTGGATGGATGGATGGACGGCAAGGCAAGCATCTGATTGACAGTGGTCCGTGATCTGCTGTTATGCTACTATGCTACTGACCATTGGGGGAGCGATAGCAAGTAAGAGAGTTAGATATCGAGAGTCATTGATAGATTGATAGATAGATGGATGGATGGATGGACGGCAAGGCAAGCATCTGATTGACAGTGGTCCGTGATCTGCTGTTATGCTACTATGCTACTGACCATTGGGGGAGCGATAGCAAGCAAGAGAGTTAGATATCGAGAGTCATAGATAGATAGATAGATAGATGGATGGATGGACGGCAAGGCAAGCATCTGATTGACATTGGTCCGTGATCTGCTGTTATGCTACAATGCTACTGACCATTGGGGGAGCAATAGCAAGCAAGAGAGTTAGATATCGAGAGTCATTGATAGATTGATAGATAGATGGATGGATGGATGGACGGCAAGGCAAGCATCTGATTGACATTGGTCCGTGATCTGCTGTTATGCTACAATGCTACTGACCATTGGGGGAGCAATAGCAAGCAAGAGAGTTAGATATCAAGAGTCATAGATAGATAGATAGATAGATGGATGGATGGACGGCAAGGCAAGCATCTGATTGACAGTGGTCCGAGATCTGCTGTTATGCTACTATGCTACTGACCATTGGGGGAGCGATATCAAGCAAGAGAGTTAGATATCAAGAGTCATAGATAGATAGATAGATGGATGGATGGATGGATGGACGGCAAGGCAAGCATCTGATTGACAGTGGTCCGTGATCTGCTGTTATGCTACTATGCTACTGACCATTGGGGGAGCGATAGCAAGCAAGAGAGTTAGATATCAAGAGTCATAGATAGGTAGATGGATGGGTGGATGGATGGACGGCAAGGCAAGCATCTGATTGACAGTGGTCCGTGATCTGCTGTTATGCTACTATGCTACTGACCATTGGGGGAGCGATAGCAAGCAAGAGAGTTAGATATCGAGAGTCATTGATAGATAGATAGATAGATGGATGGATGGATGGACGGCAAGGCAAGCATCTGAGTGACAGTGGTCCGTGATCTGCTGTTATGCTACTATGCTACTGACCATTGGGGGAGCGATAGCAAGCAAGAGAGTTAGATATCAAGAGTCATAGATAGGTAGATGGATAGGTGGATGGATGGACGGCAAGGCAAGCATCTGATTGACAGTGGTCCGTGATCTGCTGTTATGCTACTATGCTACTGACCATTGGGGGAGCGATAGCAAGTAAGAGAGTTAGATATCGAGAGTCATTGATAGATAGATAGATAGATGGATGGATGGATGGACGGCAAGGCAAGCATCTGATTGACAGTGGTCCGTGATCTGCTGTTATGCTACTATGCTACTGACCATTGGGGGAGCGATAGCAAGTAAGAGAGTTAGATATCGAGAGTCATTGATAGATTGATAGATTGATGGATGGATGGATGGACGGCAAGGCAAGCATCTGATTGACAGTGGTCCGTGATCTGCTGTTATGCTACTATGCTACTGACCATTGGGGGAGCGATAGCAAGCAAGAGAGTTAGATATCGAGAGTCATAGATAGATAGATAGATAGATGGATGGATGGACGGCAAGGCAAGCATCTGATTGACATTGGTCCGTGATCTGCTGTTATGCTACAATGCTACTGACCATTGGGGGAGCAATAGCAAGCAAGAGAGTTAGATATCAAGAGTCATAGATAGATAGATAGATAGATGGATGGATGGACGGCAAGGCAAGCATCTGATTGACAGTGGTCCGTGATCTGCTGTTATGCTACTATGCTACTGACCATTGGGGGAGCGATATCAAGCAAGAGAGTTAGATATCAAGAGTCATAGATAGATAGATAGATGGATGGATGGATGGACGGCAAGGCAAGCATCTGATTGACAGTGGTCCGTGATCTGCTGTTATGCTACTATGCTACTGACCATTGGGGGAGCGATAGCAAGCAAGAGAGTTAGATATCAAGAGTCATAGATAGGTAGATGGATAGATGGATGGATGGACGGCAAGGCAAGCATCTGATTGACAGTGGTCCGTGATCTGCTGTTATGCTACTATGCTACTGACCATTGGGGGAGCGATAGCAAGCAAGAGAGTTAGATATCGAGAGTCATTGATAGATAGATAGATAGATGGATGGATGGATGGACGGCAAGGCAAGCATCTGAGTGACAGTGGTCCGTGATCTGCTGTTATGCTACTATGCTACTGACCATTGGGGGAGCGATAGCAAGCAAGAGAGTTAGATATCAAGAGTCATAGATAGATAGATAGATAGATAGATGGATGGATGGACGGCAAGGCAAGCATCTGATTGACAGTGGTCCGTGATCTGCTGTTATGCTACTATGCTACTGACCATTGGGGGAGCGATAGCAAGTAAGAGAGTTAGATATCGAGAGTCATTGATAGATAGATAGATTGATGGATGGATGGATGGACGGCAAGGCAAGCATCTGATTGACAGTGGTCCGTGATCTGCTGTTATGCTACTATGCTACTGACCATTGGGGGAGCGATAGCAAGTAAGAGAGTTAGATATCGAGAGTCATTGATAGATTGATAGATAGATGGATGGATGGATGGACGGCAAGGCAAGCATCTGATTGACAGTGGTCCGTGATCTGCTGTTATGCTACTATGCTACTGACCATTGGGGGAGCGATAGCAAGCAAGAGAGTTAGATATCAAGAGTCATAGATAGGTAGATGGATGGGTGGATGGATGGACGGCAAGGCAAGCATCTGATTGACAGTGGTCCGTGATCTGCTGTTATGCTACTATGCTACTGACCATTGGGGGAGCGATATCAAGCAAGAGAGTTAGATATCAAGAGTCATAGATAGATAGATAGATGGATGGATGGATGGACGGCAAGGCAAGCATCTGATTGACAGTGGTCCGTGATCTGCTGTTATGCTACTATGCTACTGACCATTGGGGGAGCGATAGCAAGCAAGAGAGTTAGATATCAAGAGTCATAGATAGGTAGATGGATAGATGGATGGATGGACGGCAAGGCAAGCATCTGATTGACAGTGGTCCGTGATCTGCTGTTATGCTACTATGCTACTGACCATTGGGGGAGCGATAGCAAGTAAGAGAGTTAGATATCGAGAGTCATTGATAGATAGATAGATAGATGGATGGATGGATGGACGGCAAGGCAAGCATCTGATTGACAGTGGTCCGTGATCTGCTGTTATGCTACTATGCTACTGACCATTGGGGGAGCGATAGCAAGTAAGAGAGTTAGATATCGAGAGTCATTGATAGATTGATAGATAGATGGATGGATGGATGGACGGCAAGGCAAGCATCTGATTGACAGTGGTCCGTGATCTGCTGTTATGCTACTATGCTACTGACCATTGGGGGAGCGATAGCAAGCAAGAGAGTTAGATATCGAGAGTCATAGATAGATAGATAGATAGATGGATGGATGGACGGCAAGGCAAGCATCTGATTGACATTGGTCCGTGATCTGCTGTTATGCTACAATGCTACTGACCATTGGGGGAGCAATAGCAAGCAAGAGAGTTAGATATCAAGAGTCATAGATAGATAGATAGATAGATGGATGGATGGACGGCAAGGCAAGCATCTGATTGACAGTGGTCCGAGATCTGCTGTTATGCTACTATGCTACTGACCATTGGGGGAGCGATATCAAGCAAGAGAGTTAGATATCAAGAGTCATAGATAGATAGATAGATGGATGGATGGATGGATGGACGGCAAGGCAAGCATCTGATTGACAGTGGTCCGTGATCTGCTGTTATGCTACTATGCTACTGACCATTGGGGGAGCGATAGCAAGCAAGAGAGTTAGATATCAAGAGTCATAGATAGGTAGATGGATGGGTGGATGGATGGACGGCAAGGCAAGCATCTGATTGACAGTGGTCCGTGATCTGCTGTTATGCTACTATGCTACTGACCATTGGGGGAGCGATATCAAGCAAGAGAGTTAGATATCAAGAGTCATAGATAGATAGATAGATAGATGGATGGATGGATGGACGGCAAGGCAAGCATCTGATTGACAGTGGTCCGTGATCTGCTGTTATGCTACTATGCTACTGACCATTGGGGGAGCGATAGCAAGCAAGAGAGTTAGATATCAAGAGTCATAGATAGGTAGATGGATAGATGGATGGATGGACGGCAAGGCAAGCATCTGATTGACAGTGGTCCGTGATCTGCTGTTATGCTACTATGCTACTGACCATTGGGGGAGCGATAGCAAGTAAGAGAGTTAGATATCGAGAGTCATTGATAGATTGATAGATAGATGGATGGATGGATGGACGGCAAGGCAAGCATCTGATTGACAGTGGTCCGTGATCTGCTGTTATGCTACTATGCTACTGACCATTGGGGGAGCGATAGCAAGTAAGAGAGTTAGATATCGAGAGTCATTGATAGATTGATAGATAGATGGATGGATGGATGGACGGCAAGGCAAGCATCTGATTGACAGTGGTCCGTAATCTGCTGTTATGCTACTATGCTACTGACCATTGGGGGAGCGATAGCAAGCAAGAGAGTTAGATATCAAGAGTCATAGATAGATAGATAGATAGATGGATGGATGGACGGCAAGGCAAGCATCTGATTGACATTGGTCCGTGATCTGCTGTTATGCTACAATGCTACTGACCATTGGGGGAGCAATAGCAAGCAAGAGAGTTAGATATCAAGAGTCATAGATAGATAGATAGATAGATGGATGGATGGACGGCAAGGCAAGCATCTGATTGACAGTGGTCCGTGATCTGCTGTTATGCTACTATGCTACTGACCATTGGGGGAGCGATATCAAGCAAGAGAGTTAGATATCAAGAGTCATAGATAGATAGATAGATGGATGGATGGATGGACGGCAAGGCAAGCATCTGATTGACAGTGGTCCGTGATCTGCTGTTATGCTACTATGCTACTGACCATTGGGGGAGCGATAGCAAGCAAGAGAGTTAGATATCAAGAGTCATAGATAGGTAGATGGATAGATGGATGGATGGACGGCAAGGCAAGCATCTGATTGACAGTGGTCCGTGATCTGCTGTTATGCTACTATGCTACTGACCATTGGGGGAGCGATAGCAAGCAAGAGAGTTAGATATCGAGAGTCATTGATAGATAGATAGATAGATGGATGGATGGATGGACGGCAAGGCAAGCATCTGAGTGACAATGGTCCGTGATCTGCTGTTATGCTACTATGCTACTGACCATTGGGGGAGCGATAGCAAGCAAGAGAGTTAGATATCAAGAGTCATAGATAGATAGATAGATAGATAGATGGATGGATGGACGGCAAGGCAAGCATCTGATTGACAGTGGTCCGTGATCTGCTGTTATGCTACTATGCTACTGACCATTGGGGGAGCGATAGCAAGTAAGAGAGTTAGATATCGAGAGTCATTGATAGATAGATAGATAGATGGATGGATGGATGGACGGCAAGGCAAGGATCTGATTGACAGTGGTCTGTGATCTGCTGTTATGCTACTATGCTACTGACCATTGGGGGAGCGATAGCAAGTAAGAGAGTTAGATATCGAGAGTCATTGATAGATTGATAGATAGATGGATGGATGGATGGACGGCAAGGCAAGCATCTGATTGACAGTGGTCCGTGATCTGCTGTTATGCTACTATGCTACTGACCATTGGGGGAGCGATAGCAAGCAAGAGAGTTAGATATCGAGAGTCATAGATAGATAGATAGATAGATGGATGGATGTACGGCAAGGCAAGCATCTGATTGACAGTGGTCCGTGATCTGCTGTTATGCTACTATGCTACTGACCATTGGGGGAGCGATATCAAGCAAGAGAGTTAGATATCAAGAGTCATAGATAGATAGATAGATGGATGGATGGATGGACGGCAAGGCAAGCATCTGATTGACAGTGGTCCGTGATCTGCTGTTATGCTACTATGCTACTGACCATTGGGGGAGCGATAGCAAGCAAGAGAGTTAGATATCAAGAGTCATAGATAGGTAGATGGATAGATGGATGGATGGACGGCAAGGCAAGCATCTGATTGACAGTGGTCCGTGATCTGCTGTTATGCTACTATGCTACTGACCATTGGGGGAGCGATAGCAAGCAAGAGAGTTAGATATCGAGAGTCATTGATAGATAGATAGATAGATGGATGGATGGATGGACGGCAAGGCAAGCATCTGAGTGACAGTGGTCCGTGATCTGCTGTTATGCTACTATGCTACTGACCATTGGGGGAGCGATAGCAAGCAAGAGAGTTAGATATCAAGAGTCATAGATAGATAGATAGATAGATAGATGGATGGATGGACGGCAAGGCAAGCATCTGATTGACAGTGGTCCGTGATCTGCTGTTATGCTACTATGCTACTGACCATTGGGGGAGCGATAGCAAGTAAGAGAGTTAGATATCGAGAGTCATTGATAGATAGATAGATAGATGGATGGATGGATGGACGGCAAGGCAAGCATCTGATTGACAGTGGTCCGTGATCTGCTGTTATGCTACTATGCTACTGACCATTGGGGGAGCGATAGCAAGTAAGAGAGTTAGATATCGAGAGTCATTGATAGATTGATAGATAGATGGATGGATGGATGGACGGCAAGGCAAGCATCTGATTGACAGTGGTCCGTGATCTGCTGTTATGCTACTATGCTACTGACCATTGGGGGAGCGATAGCAAGCAAGAGAGTTAGATATCGAGAGTCATAGATAGATAGATAGATAGATGGATGGATGGACGGCAAGGCAAGCATCTGATTGACATTGGTCCGTGATCTGCTGTTATGCTACAATGCTACTGACCATTGGGGGAGCAATAGCAAGCAAGAGAGTTAGATATCAAGAGTCATAGATAGATAGATAGATAGATGGATGGATGGACGGCAAGGCAAGCATCTGATTGACAGTGGTCCGAGATCTGCTGTTATGCTACTATGCTACTGACCATTGGGGGAGCGATATCAAGCAAGAGAGTTAGATATCAAGAGTCATAGATAGATAGATAGATGGATGGATGGATGGACGGCAAGGCAAGCATCTGATTGACAGTGGTCCGTGATCTGCTGTTATGCTACTATGCTACTGACCATTGGGGGAGCGATAGCAAGCAAGAGAGTTAGATATCAAGAGTCATAGATAGGTAGATGGATGGGTGGATGGATGGACGGCAAGGCAAGCATCTGATTGACAGTGGTCCGTGATCTGCTGTTATGCTACTATGCTACTGACCATTGGGGGAGCGATATCAAGCAAGAGAGTTAGATATCAAGAGTCATAGATAGATAGATAGATGGATGGATCGATGGACGGCAAGGCAAGCATCTGATTGACAGTGGTCCGTGATCTGCTGTTATGCTACTATGCTACTGACCATTGGGGGAGCGATAGCAAGCAAGAGAGTTAGATATCAAGAGTCATAGATAGGTAGATGGATAGATGGATGGATGGACGGCAAGGCAAGCATCTGATTGACAGTGGTCCGTGATCTGCTGTTATGCTACTATGCTACTGACCATTGGGGGAGCGATAGCAAGCAAGAGAGTTAGATATCGAGAGTCATAGATAGGTAGATGGATAGATGGATGGATGGACGGCAAGGCAAGCATCTGATTGACAGTGGTCCGTGATCTGCTGTTATGCTACTATGCTACTGACCATTGGGGGAGCGATAGCAAGCAAGAGAGTTAGATATCGAGAGTCATTGATAGATAGATAGATAGATGGATGGATGGATGGACGGCAAGGCAAGCATCTGAGTGACAGTGGTCCGTGATCTGCTGTTATGCTACTATGCTACTGACCATTGGGGGAGCGATAGCAAGCAAGAGAGTTAGATATCAAGAGTCATAGATAGATAGATAGATAGATAGATGGATGGATGGACGGCAAGGCAAGCATCTGATTGACAGTGGTCCGTGATCTGCTGTTATGCTACTATGCTACTGACCATTGGGGGAGCGATAGCAAGTAAGAGAGTTAGATATCGAGAGTCATTGATAGATAGATAGATAGATGGATGGATGGATGGACGGCAAGGCAAGCATCTGATTGACAGTGGTCCGTGATCTGCTGTTATGCTACTATGCTACTGACCATTGGGGGAGCGATAGCAAGTAAGAGAGTTAGATATCGAGAGTCATTGATAGATTGATAGATAGATGGATGGATGGATGGACGGCAAGGCAAGCATCTGATTGACAGTGGTCCGTGATCTGCTGTTATGCTACTATGCTACTGACCATTGGGGGAGCGATAGCAAGCAAGAGAGTTAGATATCGAGAGTCATAGATAGATAGATAGATGGATGGATGGATGGACGGCAAGGCAAGCATCTGATTGACAGTGGTCCGTGATCTGCTGTTATGCTACTATGCTACTTACCATTGGGGGAGCGATAGCAAGCAAGAGAGTTAGATATCAAGAGTCATAGATAGGTAGATGGATAGATGGATGGATGGACGGCAAGGCAAGCATCTGATTGACAGTGGTCCGTGATCTGCTGTTATGCTACTATGCTACTGACCATTGGGGGAGCGATAGCAAGCAAGAGAGTTAGATATCGAGAGTCATTGATAGATAGATAGATAGATGGATGGATGGATGGACGGCAAGGCAAGCATCTGAGTGACAGTGGTCCGTGATCTGCTGTTATGCTACTATGCTACTGACCATTGGGGGAGCGATAGCAAGCAAGAGAGTTAGATATCAAGAGTCATAGATAGATAGATAGATAGATAGATGGATGGATGGACGGCAAGGCAAGCATCTGATTGACAGTGGTCCGTGATCTGCTGTTATGCTACTATGCTACTGACCATTGGGGGAGCGATAGCAAGTAAGAGAGTTAGATATCGAGAGTCATTGATAGATAGATAGATAGATGGATGGATGGATGGACGGCAAGGCAAGCATCTGATTGACAGTGGTCCGTGATCTGCTGTTATGCTACTATGCTACTGACCATTGGGGGAGCGATAGCAAGTAAGAGAGTTAGATATCGAGAGTCATTGATAGATTGATAGATAGATGGATGGATGGATGGACGGCAAGGCAAGCATCTGATTGACAGTGGTCCGTGATCTGCTGTTATGCTACTATGCTACTGACCATTGGGGGAGCGATAGCAAGCAAGAGAGTTAGATATCGAGAGTCATAGATAGATAGATAGATAGATGGATGGATGGACGGCAAGGCAAGCATCTGATTGACATTGGTCCGTGATCTGCTGTTATGCTACAATGCTACTGACCATTGGGGGAGCAATAGCAAGCAAGAGAGTTAGATATCAAGAGTCATAGATAGATAGATAGATAGATGGATGGATGGACGGCAAGGCAAGCATCTGATTGACAGTGGTCCGAGATCTGCTGTTATGCTACTATGCTACTGACCATTGGGGGAGCGATATCAAGCAAGAGAGTTAGATATCAAGAGTCATAGATAGATAGATAGATGGATGGATGGATGGACGGCAAGGCAAGCATCTGATTGACAGTGGTCCGTGATCTGCTGTTATGCTACTATGCTACTGACCATTGGGGGAGCGATAGCAAGCAAGAGAGTTAGATATCAAGAGTCATAGATAGGTAGATGGATGGGTGGATGGATGGACGGCAAGGCAAGCATCTGATTGACAGTGGTCCGTGATCTGCTGTTATGCTACTATGCTACTGACCATTGGGGGAGCGATATCAAGCAAGAGAGTTAGATATCAAGAGTCATAGATAGATAGATAGATGGATGGATGGATGGACGGCAAGGCAAGCATCTGATTGACAGTGGTCCGTGATCTGCTGTTATGCTACTATGCTACTGACCATTGGGGGAGCGATAGCAAGCAAGAGAGTTAGATATCAAGAGTCATAGATAGGTAGATGGATAGATGGATGGATGGACGGCAAGGCAAGCATCTGATTGACAGTGGTCCGTAATCTGCTGTTATGCTACTATGCTACTGACCATTGGGGGAGCGATAGCAAGTAAGAGAGTTAGATATCGAGAGTCATAGATAGGTAGATGGATAGATGGATGGATGGACGGCAAGGCAAGCATCTGATTGACAGTGGTCCGTGATCTGCTGTTATGCTACTATGCTACTGACCATTGGGGGAGCGATAGCAAGCAAGAGAGTTAGATATCGAGAGTCATTGATAGATAGATAGATAGATGGATGGATGGATGGATGGACGGCAAGGCAAGCATCTGAGTGACAGTGGTCCGTGATCTGCTGTTATGCTACTATGCTACTGACCATTGGGGGAGCGATAGCAAGCAAGAGAGTTAGATATCAAGAGTCATAGATAGATAGATAGATAGATAGATGGATGGATGGACGGCAAGGCAAGCATCTGATTGACAGTGGTCCGTGATCTGCTGTTATGCTACTATGCTACTGACCATTGGGGGAGCGATAGCAAGTAAGAGAGTTAGATATCGAGAGTCATTGATAGATAGATAGATAGATGGATGGATGGATGGACGGCAAGGCAAGCATCTGATTGACAGTGGTCCGTGATCTGCTGTTATGCTACTATGCTACTGACCATTGGGGGAGCGATAGCAAGTAAGAGAGTTAGATATCGAGAGTCATTGATAGATTGATAGATAGATGGATGGATGGATGGACGGCAAGGCAAGCATCTGATTGACAGTGGTCCGTGATCTGCTGTTATGCTACTATGCTACTGACCATTGGGGGAGCGATAGCAAGCAAGAGAGTTAGATATCGAGAGTCATAGATAGATAGATAGATAGATGGATGGATGGACGGCAAGGCAAGCATCTGATTGACATTGGTCCGTGATCTGCTGTTATGCTACAATGCTACTGACCATTGGGGGAGCAATAGCAAGCAAGAGAGTTAGATATCAAGAGTCATAGATAGATAGATAGATAGATGGATGGATGGACGGCAAGGCAAGCATCTGATTGACAGTGGTCCGAGATCTGCTGTTATGCTACTATGCTACTGACCATTGGGGGAGCGATATCAAGCAAGAGAGTTAGATATCAAGAGTCATAGATAGATAGATAGATAGATGGATGGATGGATGGACGGCAAGGCAAGCATCTGAGTGACAGTGGTCCGTGATCTGCTGTTATGCTACTATGCTACTGACCATTGGGGGAGCGATAGCAAGCAAGAGAGTTAGATATCAAGAGTCATAGATAGATAGATAGATAGATAGATGGATGGATGGACGGCAAGGCAAGCATCTGATTGACAGTGGTCCGTGATCTGCTGTTATGCTACTATGCTAATGACCATTGGGGGAGCGATAGCAAGCAAGAGAGTTAGATATCGAGAGTAATTGATAGATAGATAGATAGATGGATGGATGGATGGACGGCAAGGCAAGCATCTGAGTGACAGTGGTCCGTGATCTGCTGTTATGCTACTATGCTACTGACCATTGGGGGAGCGATAGCAAGCAAGAGAGTTAGATATCAAGAGTCATAGATAGATAGATAGATAGATAGATAGATAGATAGATAGATGGATGGATGGACGGCAAGGCAAGCATCTGATTGACAGTGGTCCGTGATCTGCTGTTATGCTACTATGCTACTGACCATTGGGGGAGCGATAGCAAGTAAGAGAGTTAGATATCGAGAGTCATTGATAGATTGATAGATAGATGGATGGATGGATGGACGGCAAGGCAAGCATCTGATTGACAGTGGTCCGTGATCTGCTGTTATGCTACTATGCTACTGACCATTGGGGGAGCGATAGCAAGCAAGAGAGTTAGATATCGAGAGTCATAGATAGATAGATAGATAGATGGATGGATGGACGGCAAGGCAAGCATCTGATTGACATTGGTCCGTGATCTGCTGTTATGCTACAATGCTACTGACCATTGGGGGAGCAATAGCAAGCAAGAGAGTTAGATATCAAGAGTCATAGATAGATAGATAGATAGATGGATGGATGGACGGCAAGGCAAGCATCTGATTGACAGTGGTCCGAGATCTGCTGTTATGCTACTATGCTACTGACCATTGGGGGAGCGATATCAAGCAAGAGAGTTAGATATCAAGAGTCATAGATAGATAGATAGATGGATGGATGGATGGACGGCAAGGCAAGCATCTGATTGACAGTGGTCCGTGATCTGCTGTTATGCTACTATGCTACTGACCATTGGGGGAGCGATAGCAAGCAAGAGAGTTAGATATCAAGAGTCATAGATAGGTAGATGGATGGGTGGATGGATGGACGGCAAGGCAAGCATCTGATTGACAGTGGTCCGTGATCTGCTGTTATGCTACTATGCTACTGACCATTGGGGGAGCGATATCAAGCAAGAGAGTTAGATATCAAGAGTCATAGATAGATAGATAGATGGATGGATGGATGGACGGCAAGGCAAGCATCTGATTGACAGTGGTCCGTGATCTGCTGTTATGCTACTATGCTACTGACCATTGGGGGAGCGATAGCAAGTAAGAGAGTTAGATATCAAGAGTCATAGATAGGTAGATGGATAGATGGATGGATGGACGGCAAGGCAAGCATCTGATTGACAGTGGTCCGTGATCTGCTGTTATGCTACTATGCTACTGACCATTGGGGGAGCGATAGCAAGTAAGAGAGTTAGATATCGAGAGTCATTGATAGATAGATAGATAGATGGATGGATGGATGGACGGCAAGGCAAGCATCTGATTGACAGTGGTCCGTGATCTGCTGTTATGCTACTATGCTACTGACCATTGGGGGAGCGATAGCAAGTAAGAGAGTTAGATATCGAGAGTCATTGATAGATTGATAGATAGATGGATGGATGGATGGACGGCAAGGCAAGCATCTGATTGACAGTGGTCCGTGATCTGCTGTTATGCTACTATGCTACTGACCATTGGGGGAGCGATAGCAAGCAAGAGAGTTAGATATCAAGAGTCATAGATAGATAGATAGATAGATGGATGGATGGACGGCAAGGCAAGCATCTGATTGACATTGGTCCGTGATCTGCTGTTATGCTACAATGCTACTGACCATTGGGGGAGCAATAGCAAGCAAGAGAGTTAGATATCAAGAGTCATAGATAGATAGATAGATAGATGGATGGATGGACGGCAAGGCAAGCATCTGATTGACAGTGGTCCGTGATCTGCTGTTATGCTACTATGCTACTGACCATTGGGGGAGCGATATCAAGCAAGAGAGTTAGATATCAAGAGTCATAGATAGATAGATAGATGGATGGATGGATGGACGGCAAGGCAAGCATCTGATTGACAGTGGTCCGTGATCTGCTGTTATGCTACTATGCTACTGACCATTGGGGGAGCGATAGCAAGCAAGAGAGTTAGATATCAAGAGTCATAGATAGGTAGATGGATAGATGGATGGATGGACGGCAAGGCAAGCATCTGATTGACAGTGGTCCGTGATCTGCTGTTATGCTACTATGCTACTGACCATTGGGGGAGCGATAGCAAGTAAGAGAGTTAGATATCGAGAGTCATTGATAGATAGATAGATAGATGGATGGATGGATGGACGGCAAGGCAAGCATCTGATTGACAGTGGTCCGTGATCTGCTGTTATGCTACTATGCTACTGACCATTGGGGGAGCGATAGCAAGTAAGAGAGTTAGATATCGAGAGTCATTGATAGATTGATAGATAGATGGATGGATGGATGGACGGCAAGGCAAGCATCTGATTGACAGTGGTCCGTGATCTGCTGTTATGCTACTATGCTACTGACCATTGGGGGAGCGATAGCAAGCAAGAGAGTTAGATATCAAGAGTCATAGATAGATAGATAGATAGATGGATGGATGGACGGCAAGGCAAGCATCTGATTGACATTGGTCCGTGATCTGCTGTTATGCTACAATGCTACTGACCATTGGGGGAGCAATAGCAAGCAAGAGAGTTAGATATCAAGAGTCATAGATAGATAGATAGATAGATGGATGGATGGACGGCAAGGCAAGCATCTGATTGACAGTGGTCCGTGATCTGCTGTTATGCTACTATGCTACTGACCATTGGGGGAGCGATATCAAGCAAGAGAGTTAGATATCAAGAGTCATAGATAGATAGATAGATGGATGGATGGATGGACGGCAAGGCAAGCATCTGATTGACAGTGGTCCGTGATCTGCTGTTACGCTACTATGCTACTGACCATTGGGGGAGCGATAGCAAGCAAGAGAGTTAGATATCAAGAGTCATAGATAGGTAGATGGATAGATGGATGGATGGACGGCAAGGCAAGCATCTGATTGACAGTGGTCCGTGATCTGCTGTTATGCTACTATGCTACTGACCATTGGGGGAGCGATAGCAAGCAAGAGAGTTAGATATCGAGAGTCATTGATAGATAGATAGATAGATGGATGGATGGATGGACGGCAAGGCAAGCATCTGAGTGACAGTGGTCCGTGATCTGCTGTTATGCTACTATGCTACTGACCATTGGGGGAGCGATAGCAAGCAAGAGAGTTAGATATCAAGAGTCATAGATAGATAGATAGATAGATAGATGGATGGATGGACGGCAAGGCAAGCATCTGATTGACAGTGGTCCGTGATCTGCTGTTATGCTACTATGCTACTGACCATTGGGGGAGCGATAGCAAGTAAGAGAGTTAGATATCGAGAGTCATTGATAGATAGATAGATAGATGGATGGATGGATGGACGGCAAGGCAAGCATCTGATTGACAGTGGTCCGTGATCTGCTGTTATGCTACTATGCTACTGACCATTGGGGGAGCGATAGCAAGTAAGAGAGTTAGATATCGAGAGTCATTGATAGATTGATAGATAGATGGATGGATGGATGGACGGCAAGGCAAGCATCTGATTGACAGTGGTCCGTGATCTGCTGTTATGCTACTATGCTACTGACCATTGGGGGAGCGATAGCAAGCAAGAGAGTTAGATATCGAGAGTCATAGATAGATAGATAGATAGATGGATGGATGGACGGCAAGGCAAGCATCTGATTGACATTGGTCCGTGATCTGCTGTTATGCTACAATGCTACTGACCATTGGGGGAGCAATAGCAAGCAAGAGAGTTAGATATCAAGAGTCATAGATAGATAGATAGATAGATGGATGGATGGACGGCAAGGCAAGCATCTGATTGACAGTGGTCCGAGATCTGCTGTTATGCTACTATGCTACTGACCATTGGGGGAGCGATATCAAGCAAGAGAGTTAGATATCAAGAGTCATAGATAGATAGATAGATGGATGGATGGATGGACGGCAAGGCAAGCATCTGATTGACAGTGGTCCGTGATCTGCTGTTATGCTACTATGCTACTGACCATTGGGGGAGCGATAGCAAGCAAGAGAGTTAGATATCAAGAGTCATAGATAGGTAGATGGATGGGTGGATGGATGGACGGCAAGGCAAGCATCTGATTGACAGTGGTCCGTGATCTGCTGTTATGCTACTTTGCTACTGACCATTGGGGGAGCGATAGCAAGCAAGAGAGTTAGATATCAAGAGTCATAGATAGATAGATAGATAGATAGATGGATGGATGGACGGCAAGGCAAGCATCTGATTGACAGTGGTCCGTGATCTGCTGTTATGCTACTATGCTACTGACCATTGGGGGAGCGATAGCAAGCAAGAGAGTTAGATATCGAGAGTCATTGATAGATAGATAGATAGATGGATGGATGGATGGACGGCAAGGCAAGCATCTGAGTGACAGTGGTCCGTGATCTGCTGTTATGCTACTATGCTACTGACCATTGGGGGAGCGATAGCAAGCAAGAGAGTTAGATATCAAGAGTCATAGATAGATAGATAGATAGATAGATGGATGGATGGACGGCAAGGCAAGCATCTGATTGACAGTGGTCCGTGATCTGCTGTTATGCTACTATGCTACTGACCATTGGGGGAGCGATAGCAAGTAAGAGAGTTAGATATCGAGAGTCATTGATAGATTGATAGATAGATGGATGGATGGATGGACGGCAAGGCAAGCATCTGATTGACAGTGGTCCGTGATCTGCTGTTATGCTACTATGCTACTGACCATTGGGGGAGCGATAGCAAGCAAGAGAGTTAGATATCGAGAGTCATAGATAGATAGATAGATAGATGGATGGATGGACGGCAAGGCAAGCATCTGATTGACATTGGTCCGTGATCTGCTGTTATGCTACAATGCTACTGACCATTGGGGGAGCAATAGCAAGCAAGAGAGTTAGATATCAAGAGTCATAGATAGATAGATAGATAGATGGATGGATGGACGGCAAGGCAAGCATCTGATTGACAGTGGTCCGAGATCTGCTGTTATGCTACTATGCTACTGACCATTGGGGGAGCGATATCAAGCAAGAGAGTTAGATATCAAGAGTCATAGATAGATAGATAGATGGATGGATGGATGGACGGCAAGGCAAGCATCTGACTGACAGTGGTCCGTGATCTGCTGTTATGCTACTATGCTACTGACCATTGGGGGAGCGATAGCAAGCAAGAGAGTTAGATATCAAGAGTCATAGATAGGTAGATGGATGGGTGGATGGATGGACGGCAAGGCAAGCATCTGATTGACAGTGGTCCGTGATCTGCTGTTATGCTACTATGCTACTGACCATTGGGGGAGCGATATCAAGCAAGAGAGTTAGATATCAAGAGTCATAGATAGATAGATAGATGGATGGATGGATGGACGGCAAGGCAAGCATCTGATTGACAGTGGTCCGTGATCTGCTGTTATGCTACTATGCTACTGACCATTGGGGGAGCGATAGCAAGCAAGAGAGTTAGATATCAAGAGTCATAGATAGGTAGATGGATAGATGGATGGATGGACGGCAAGGCAAGCATCTGATTGACAGTGGTCCGTGATCTGCTGTTATGCTACTATGCTACTGACCATTGGGGGAGCGATAGCAAGTAAGAGAGTTAGATATCGAGAGTCATTGATAGATTGATAGATAGATGGATGGATGGATGGACGGCAAGGCAAGCATCTGATTGACAGTGGTCCGTGATCTGCTGTTATGCTACTATGCTACTGACCATTGGGGGAGCGATAGCAAGCAAGAGAGTTAGATATCAAGAGTCATAGATAGATAGATAGATAGATGGATGGATGGACGGCAAGGCAAGCATCTGATTGACAGTGGTCCGTGATCTGCTGTTATGCTACTATGCTACTGACCATTGGGGGAGCGATAGCAAGCAAGAGAGTTAGATATCAAGAGTCATAGATAGATAGATAGATAGATGGATGGATGGACGGCAAGGCAAGCATCTGATTGACATTGGTCCGTGATCTGCTGTTATGCTACAATGCTACTGACCATTGGGGGAGCAATAGCAAGCAAGAGAGTTAGATATCAAGAGTCATAGATAGATAGATAGATAGATGGATGGATGGACGGCAAGGCAAGCATCTGATTGACAGTGGTCCGTGATCTGCTGTTATGCTACTATGCTACTGACCATTGGGGGAGCGATATCAAGCAAGAGAGTTAGATATCAAGAGTCATAGATAGATAGATAGATGGATGGATGGATGGACGGCAAGGCAAGCATCTGATTGACAGTGGTCCGTGATCTGCTGTTATGCTACTATGCTACTGACCATTGGGGGAGCGATAGCAAGCAAGAGAGTTAGATATCAAGAGTCATAGATAGGTAGATGGATAGATGGATGGATGGACGGCAAGGCAAGCATCTGATTGACAGTGGTCCGTGATCTGCTGTTATGCTACTATGCTACTGACCATTGGGGGAGCGATAGCAAGCAAGAGAGTTAGATATCGAGAGTCATTGATAGATAGATAGATAGATGGATGGATGGATGGACGGCAAGGCAAGCATCTGAGTGACAGTGGTCCGTGATCTGCTGTTATGCTACTATGCTACTGACCATTGGGGGAGCGATAGCAAGCAAGAGAGTTAGATATCAAGAGTCATAGATAGATAGATAGATAGATAGATGGATGGATGGACGGCAAGGCAAGCATCTGATTGACAGTGGTCCGTGATCTGCTGTTATGCTACTATGCTACTGACCATTGGGGGAGCGATAGCAAGTAAGAGAGTTAGATATCGAGAGTCATTGATAGATAGATAGATAGATGGATGGATGGATGGACGGCAAGGCAAGCATCTGATTGACAGTGGTCCGTGATCTGCTGTTATGCTACTATGCTACTGACCATTGGGGGAGCGATAGCAAGTAAGAGAGTTAGATATCGAGAGTCATTGATAGATTGATAGATAGATGGATGGATGGATGGACGGCAAGGCAAGCATCTGATTGACAGTGGTCCGTGATCTGCTGTTATGCTACTATGCTACTGACCATTGGGGGAGCGATAGCAAGCAAGAGAGTTAGATATCGAGAGTCATAGATAGATAGATAGATAGATGGATGGATGGACGGCAAGGCAAGCATCTGATTGACATTGGTCCGTGATCTGCTGTTATGCTACAATGCTACTGACCATTGGGGGAGCAATAGCAAGCAAGAGAGTTAGATATCAAGAGTCATAGATAGATAGATAGATAGATGGATGGATGGACGGCAAGGCAAGCATCTGATTGACAGTGGTCCGAGATCTGCTGTTATGCTACTATGCTACTGACCATTGGGGGAGCGATATCAAGCAAGAGAGTTAGATATCAAGAGTCATAGATAGATAGATAGATGGATGGATGGATGGACGGCAAGGCAAGCATCTGATTGACAGTGGTCCGTGATCTGCTGTTATGCTACTATGCTACTGACCATTGGGGGAGCGATAGCAAGCAAGAGAGTTAGATATCAAGAGTCATAGATAGGTAGATGGATGGGTGGATGGATGGACGGCAAGGCAAGCATCTGATTGACAGTGGTCCGTGATCTGCTGTTATGCTACTTTGCTACTGACCATTGGGGGAGCGATAGCAAGCAAGAGAGTTAGATATCAAGAGTCATAGATAGATAGATAGATAGATAGATGGATGGATGGACGGCAAGGCAAGCATCTGATTGACAGTGGTCCGTGATCTGCTGTTATGCTACTATGCTACTGACCATTGGGGGAGCGATAGCAAGCAAGAGAGTTAGATATCGAGAGTCATTGATAGATAGATAGATAGATGGATGGATGGATGGACGGCAAGGCAAGCATCTGAGTGACAGTGGTCCGTGATCTGCTGTTATGCTACTATGCTACTGACCATTGGGGGAGCGATAGCAAGCAAGAGAGTTAGATATCAAGAGTCATAGATAGATAGATAGATAGATAGATGGATGGATGGACGGCAAGGCAAGCATCTGATTGACAGTGGTCCGTGATCTGCTGTTATGCTACTATGCTACTGACCATTGGGGGAGCGATAGCAAGTAAGAGAGTTAGATATCGAGAGTCATTGATAGATAGATAGATAGATGGATGGATGGATGGACGGCAAGGCAAGCATCTGATTGACAGTGGTCCGTGATCTGCTGTTATGCTACTATGCTACTGACCATTGGGGGAGCGATAGCAAGTAAGAGAGTTAGATATCGAGAGTCATTGATAGATTGATAGATAGATGGATGGATGGATGGACGGCAAGGCAAGCATCTGATTGACA
Organism: Amia ocellicauda; assembly: GCF_036373705.1. Classification (NCBI taxonomy): domain Eukaryota; kingdom Metazoa; phylum Chordata; class Actinopteri; order Amiiformes; family Amiidae; genus Amia; species Amia ocellicauda. Next base: position 55,444,674 of record NC_089851.1, on the reverse strand, counting down.
GTGGTCCGTGATCTGCTGTTATGCTACTATGCTACTGACCATTGGGGGAGCGATAGCAAGCAAGAGAGTTAGATATCGAGAGTCATAGATAGATAGATAGATAGATGGATGGATGGACGGCAAGGCAAGCATCTGATTGACATTGGTCCGTGATCTGCTGTTATGCTACTATGCTACTGACCATTGGGGGAGCGATAGCAAGCAAGAGAGTTAGATATCAAGAGTCATAGATAGATAGATAGATGGATGGATGGATGGACGGCAAGGCAAGCATCTGATTGACAGTGGTCCGTGATCTGCTGTTATGCTACTATGCTACTGACCATTGGGGGAGCGATAGCAAGCAAGAGAGTTAGATATCAAGAGTCATAGATAGGTAGATGGATAGATGGATGGATGGACGGCAAGGCAAGCATCTGATTGACAGTGGTCCGTGATCTGCTGTTATGCTACTATGCTACTGACCATTGGGGGAGCGATAGCAAGCAAGAGAGTTAGATATCGAGAGTCATTGATAGATAGATAGATAGATGGATGGATGGATGGACGGCAAGGCAAGCATCTGAGTGACAGTGGTCCGTGATCTGCTGTTATGCTACTATGCTACTGACCATTGGGGGAGCGATAGCAAGCAAGAGAGTTAGATATCAAGAGTCATAGATAGATAGATAGATAGATGGATGGATGGATGGACGGCAAGGCAAGCATCTGATTGACAGTGGTCCGTGATCTGCTGTTATGCTACTATGCTACTGACCATTGGGGGAGCGATAGCAAGTAAGAGAGTTAGATATCGAGAGTCATTGATAGATTGATAGATAGATGGATGGATGGATGGACGGCAAGGCAAGCATCTGATTGACAGTGGTCTGTGATCTGCTGTTATGCTACTATGCTACTGACCATTGGGGGAGCGATAGCAAGCAAGAGAGTTAGATATCGAGAGTCATAGATAGATAGATAGATAGATGGATGGATGGACGGCAAGGCAAGCATCTGATTGACATTGGTCCGTGATCTGCTGTTATGCTACAATGCTACTGACCATTGGGGGAGCAATAGCAAGCAAGAGAGTTAGATATCAAGAGTCATAGATAGATAGATAGATAGATGGATGGATGGACGGCAAGGCAAGCATCTGATTGACAGTGGTCCGAGATCTGCTGTTATGCTACTATGCTACTGACCATTGGGGGAGCGATATCAAGCAAGAGAGTTAGATATCAAGAGTCATAGATAGATAGATAGATGGATGGATGGATGGACGGCAAGGCAAGCATCTGATTGACAGTGGTCCGTGATCTGCTGTTATGCTACTATGCTACTGACCATTGGGGGAGCGATAGCAAGCAAGAGAGTTAGATATCAAGAGTCAAAGATAGGTAGATGGATGGGTGGATGGATGGACGGCAAGGCAAGCATCTGATTGACAGTGGTCCGTGATCTGCTGTTATGCTACTTTGCTACTGACCATTGGGGGAGCGATAGCAAGCAAGAGAGTTAGATGTCAAGAGTCATAGATAGATAGATAGATGGATGGATGGATGGACGGCAAGGCAAGCATCTGATTGACAGTGGTCCGTGATCTGCTGTTATGCTACTATGCTACTGACCATTGGGGGAGCGATAGCAAGCAAGAGAGTTAGATATCGAGAGTCATTGATAGATAGATAGATAGATGGATGGATGGATGGAAGGCAAGGCAAGCATCTGAGTGACAGTGGTCCGTGATCTGCTGTTATGCTACTATGCTACTGACCATTGGGGGAGCGATAGCAAGCAAGAGAGTTAGATATCAAGAGTCATAGATAGATAGATAGATAGATGGATGGATGGACGGCAAGGCAAGCATCTGATTGACAGTGGTCCGTGATCTGCTGTTATGCTACTATGCTACTGACCATTGGGGGAGCGATAGCAAGCAAGAGAGTTAGATATCGAGAGTCATAGATAGATAGATAGATGGATGGATGGACGGCAAGGCAAGCATCTGATTGACATTGGTCCGTGATCTGCTGTTATGCTACAATGCTACTGACCATTGGGGGAGCAATAGCAAGCAAGAGAGTTAGATATCAAGAGTCATAGATAGGTAGATGGATGGGTGGATGGATGGACGGCAAGGCAAGCATCTGATTGACAGTGGTCCGAGATCTGCTGTTATGCTACTATGCTACTGACCATTGGGGGAGCGATATCAAGCAAGAGAGTTAGATATCAAGAGTCATAGATAGATAGATAGATGGATGGATGGATGGACGGCAAGGCAAGCATCTGATTGACAGTGGTCCGTGATCTGCTGTTATGCTACTATGCTACTGACCATTGGGGGAGCGATAGCAAGCAAGAGAGTTAGATATCAAGAGTCATAGATAGGTAGATGGATAGATGGATGGATGGACGGCAAGGCAAGCATCTGATTGACAGTGGTCCGTGATCTGCTGTTATGCTACTATGCTACTGACCATTGGGGGAGCGATAGCAAGCAAGAGAGTTAGATATCGAGAGTCATTGATAGATAGATAGATAGATGGATGGATGGATGGACGGCAAGGCAAGCATCTGAGTGACAGTGGTCCGTGATCTGCTGTTATGCTACTATGCTACTGACCATTGGGGGAGCGATAGCAAGCAAGAGAGTTAGATATCAAGAGTCATAGATAGATTGATAGATAGATAGATGGATGGATGGACGGCAAGGCAAGCATCTGATTGACAGTGGTCCGTGATCTGCTGTTATGCTACTATGCTACTGACCATTGGGGGAGCGATAGCAAGTAAGAGAGTTAGATATCGAGAGTCATTGATAGATAGATAGATAGATGGATGGATGGATGGACGGCAAGGCAAGCATCTGATTGACAGTGGTCCGTGATCTGCTGTTATGCTACTATGCTACTGACCATTGGGGGAGCGATAGCAAGTAAGAGAGTTAGATATCGAGAGTCATTGATAGATTGATAGATAGATGGATGGATGGATGGACGGCAAGGCAAGCATCTGATTGACAGTGGTCCGTGATCTGCTGTTATGCTACTATGCTACTGACCATTGGGGGAGCGATAGCAAGCAAGAGAGTTAGATATCGAGAGACATAGATAGATAGATAGATAGATGGATGGATGGACGGCAAGGCAAGCATCTGATTGACATTGGTCCGTGATCTGCTGTTATGCTACAATGCTACTGACCATTGGGGGAGCAATATCAAGCAAGAGAGTTAGATATCAAGAGTCATAGATAGATAGATAGATAGATGGATGGATGGACGGCAAGGCAAGCATCTGATTGACAGTGGTCCGAGATCTGCTGTTATGCTACTATGCTACTGACCATTGGGGGAGCGATATCAAGCAAGAGAGTTAGATATCAAGAGTCATAGATAGATAGATAGATGGATGGATGGATGGACGGCAAGGCAAGCATCTGATTGACAGTGGTCCGTGATCTGCTGTTATGCTACTATGCTACTGACCATTGGGGGAGCGATAGCAAGCAAGAGAGTTAGATATCAAGAGTCATAGATAGGTAGATGGATGGGTGGATGGATGGACGGCAAGGCAAGCATCTGATTGACAGTGGTCCGTGATCTGCTGTTATGCTACTATGCTACTGACCATTGGGGGAGCGATATCAAGCAAGAGAGTTAGATATCAAGAGTCATAGATAGATAGATAGATGGATGGATGGATGGACGGCAAGGCAAGCATCTGATTGACAGTGGTCCGTGATCTGCTGTTATGCTACTATGCTACTGACCATTGGGGTAGCGATAGCAAGCAAGAGAGTTAGATATCAAGAGTCATAGATAGGTAGATGGATAGATGGATGGATGGACGGCAAGGCAAGCATCTGATTGACAGTGGTCCGTGATCTGCTGTTATGCTACTATGCTACTGACCATTGGGGGAGCGATAGCAAGTAAGAGAGTTAGATATCGAGAGTCATTGATAGATAGATAGATAGATTGATGGATGGATGGACGGCAAGGCAAGCATCTGATTGACAGTGGTCCGTGATCTGCTGTTATGCTACTATGCTACTGACCATTGGGGGAGCGATAGCAAGTAAGAGAGTTAGATATCGAGAGTCATTGATAGATAGATAGATAGATGGATGGATGGATGGACGGCAAGGCAAGCATCTGATTGACAGTGGTCCGTGATCTGCTGTTATGCTACTATGCTACTGACCATTGGGGGAGCGATAGCAAGTAAGAGAGTTAGATATCGAGAGTCATTGATAGATTGATAGATAGATGGATGGATGGATGGACGGCAAGGCAAGCATCTGATTGACAGTGGTCCGTGATCTGCTGTTATGCTACTATGCTACTGACCATTGGGGGAGCGATAGCAAGCAAGAGAGTTAGATATCGAGAGACATAGATAGATAGATAGATAGATGGATGGATGGACGGCAAGGCAAGCATCTGATTGACATTGGTCCGTGATCTGCTGTTATGCTACAATGCTACTGACCATTGGGGGAGCAATAGCAAGCAAGAGAGTTAGATATCAAGAGTCATAGATAGATAGATAGATAGATGGATGGATGGACGGCAAGGCAAGCATCTGATTGACAGTGGTCAGAGATCTGCTGTTATGCTACTATGCTACTGACCATTGGGGGAGCGATATCAAGCAAGAGAGTTAGATATCAAGAGTCATAGATAGATAGATAGATGGATGGATGGATGGACGGCAAGGCAAGCATCTGATTGACAGTGGTCCGTGATCTGCTGTTATGCTACTATGCTACTGACCATTGGGGGAGCGATAGCAAGCAAGAGAGTTAGATATCAAGAGTCATAGATAGGTAGATGGATGGGTGGATGGATGGACGGCAAGGCAAGCATCTGATTGACAGTGGTCCGTGATCTGCTGTTATGCTACTATGCTACTGACCATTGGGGGAGCGATATCAAGCAAGAGAGTTAGATATCAAGAGTCATAGATAGATAGATAGATGGATGGATGGATGGACGGCAAGGCAAGCATCTGATTGACAGTGGTCCGTGATCTGCTGTTATGCTACTATGCTACTGACCATTGGGGTAGCGATAGCAAGCAAGAGAGTTAGATATCAAGAGTCATAGATAGGTAGATGGATAGATGGATGGATGGACGGCAAGGCAAGCATCTGATTGACAGTGGTCCGTGATCTGCTGTTATGCTACTATGCTACTGACCATTGGGGGAGCGATAGCAAGTAAGAGAGTTAGATATCGAGAGTCATTGATAGATAGATAGATAGATTGATGGATGGATGGACGGCAAGGCAAGCATCTGATTGACAGTGGTCCGTGATCTGCTGTTATGCTACTATGCTACTGACCATTGGGGGAGCGATAGCAAGTAAGAGAGTTAGATATCGAGAGTCATTGATAGATAGATAGATAGATGGATGGATGGATGGACGGCAAGGCAAGCATCTGATTGACAGTGGTCCGTGATCTGCTGTTATGCTACTATGCTACTGACCATTGGGGGAGCGATAGCAAGTAAGAGAGTTAGATATCGAGAGTCATTGATAGATTGATAGATAGATGGATGGATGGATGGACGGCAAGGCAAGCATCTGATTGACAGTGGTCCGTGATCTGCTGTTATGCTACTATGCTACTGACCATTGGGGGAGCGATAGCAAGCAAGAGAGTTAGATATCGAGAGTCATAGATATATAGATAGATAGATGGATGGATGGACGGCAAGGCAAGCATCTGATTGACATTGGTCCGAAATCTGCTGTTATGCTACAATGCTACTGACCATTGGGGGAGCAATAGCAAGCAAGAGAGTTAGATATCAAGAGTCATAGATAGATAGATAGATAGATGGATGGATGGACGGCAAGGCAAGCATCTGATTGACAGTGGTCCGTGATCTGCTGTTATGCTACTATGCTACTGACCATTGGGGGAGCGATATCAAGCAAGAGAGTTAGATATCAAGAGTCATAGATAGATAGATAGATGGATGGATGGATGGACGGCAAGGCAAGCATCTGATTGACAGTGGTCCGTGATCTGCTGTTATGCTACTATGCTACTGACCATTGGGGGAGCGATAGCAAGCAAGAGAGTTAGATATCAAGAGTCATATATAGGTAGATGGATAGATGGATGGATGGACGGCAAGGCAAGCATCTGATTGACAGTGGTCCGTGATCTGCTGTTATGCTACTATGCTACTGACCATTGGGGGAGCGATAGCAAGCAAGAGAGTTAGATATCGAGAGTCATTGATAGATAGATAGATAGATGGATGGATGGATGGACGGCAAGGCAAGCATCTGAGTGACAGTGGTCCGTGATCTGCTGTTATGCTACTATGCTACTGACCATTGGGGGAGCGATAGCAAGCAAGAGAGTTAGATATCAAGAGTCATAGATAGATAGATAGATAGATAGATAGATAGATAGATAGATAGATAGATAGATAGATAGATAGATGGATGGATGGACGGCAAGGCAAGCATCTGATGTACAGTGGTCCGTGACCTGCTGTTATGCTACTATGCTACTGACCATTGGGGGAGCGATAGCAAGTAAGAGAGTTAGATATCGAGAGTCATTGATAGATAGATAGATAGATGGATGGATGGATGGACGGCAAGGCAAGCATCTGATTGACAGTGGTCCGTGATCTGCTGTTATGCTACTATGCTACTGACCATTGGGGGAGCGATAGCAAGTAAGAGAGTTAGATATCGAGAGTCATTGATAGATTGATAGATAGATGGATGGATGGATGGACGGCAAGGCAAGCATCTGATTGACAGAGGTCCGTGATCTGCTGTTATGCTACTATGCTACTGACCATTGGGGGAGCGATAGCAAGCAAGAGAGTTAGATATCGAGAGTCATAGATAGATAGATAGATAGATGGATGGATGGACGGCAAGGCAAGCATCTGATTGACATTGGTCCGTGATCTGCTGTTATGCTACAATGCTACTGACCATTGGGGGAGCAATAGCAAGCAAGAGAGTTAGATATCAAGAGTCATAGATAGATAGATAGATAGATGGATGGATGGACGGCAAGGCAAGCATCTGATTGACAGTGGTCCGAGATCTGCTGTTATGCTACTATGCTACTGACCATTGGGGGAGCGATATCAAGCAAGAGAGTTAGATATCAAGAGTCATAGATAGATAGATAGATGGATGGATGGATGGACGGCAAGGCAAGCATCTGATTGACAGTGGTCCGTGATCTGCTGTTATGCTACTATGCTACTGACCATTGGGGGAGCGATAGCAAGCAAGAGAGTTAGATATCAAGAGTCATAGATAGGTAGATGGATGGGTGGATGGATGGACGGCAAGGCAAGCATCTGATTGACAGTGGTCCGTGATCTGCTGTTATGCTACTATGCTACTGACCATTGGGGGAGCGATATCAAGCAAGAGAGTTAGATATCAAGAGTCATAGATAGATAGATAGATGGATGGATGGATGGACGGCAAGGCAAGCATCTGATTGACAGTGGTCCGTGATCTGCTGTTATGCTACTATGCTACTGACCATTGGGGGAGCGATAGCAAGCAAGAGAGTTAGATATCAAGAGTCATAGATAGGTAGATGGATAGATGGATGGATGGACGGCAAGGCAAGCATCTGATTGACAGTGGTCCGTGATCTGCTGTTATGCTACTATGCTACTGACCATTGGGGGAGCGATAGCAAGCAAGAGAGTTAGATATCGAGAGTCATTGATAGATAGATAGATAGATGGATGGATGGATGGACGGCAAGGCATGCATCTGAGTGACAGTGGTCCGTGATCTGCTGTTATGCTACTATGCTACTGACCATTGGGGGAGCGATAGCAAGCAAGAGAGTTAGATATCAAGAGTCATAGATAGATAGATAGATAGATAGATGGATGGATGGACGGCAAGGCAAGCATCTGATTGACAGTGGTCCGTGATCTGCTGTTATGCTACTATGCTACTGACCATTGGGGGAGCGATAGCAAGTAAGAGAGTTAGATATCGAGAGTCATTGATAGATAGATAGATAGATGGATGGATGGATGGACGGCAAGGCAAGCATCTGATTGACAGTGGTCCGTGATCTGCTGTTATGCTACTATGCTACTGACCATTGGGGGAGCGATAGCAAGTAAGAGAGTTAGATATCGAGAGTCATTGATAGATTGATAGATAGATGGATGGATGGATGGACGGCAAGGCAAGCATCTGATTGACAGTGGTCCGTGATCTGCTGTTATGCTACTATGCTACTGACCATTGGGGGAGCGATAGCAAGCAAGAGAGTTAGATATCGAGAGTCATAGATAGATAGATAGATAGATGGATGGATGGACGGCAAGGCAAGCATCTGATTGACATTGGTCCGTGATCTGCTGTTATGCTACAATGCTACTGACCATTGGGGGAGCAATAGCAAGCAAGAGAGTTAGATATCAAGAGTCATAGATAGATAGATAGATAGATGGATGGATGGACGGCAAGGCAAGCATCTGATTGACAGTGGTCCGAGATCTGCTGTTATGCTACTATGCTACTGACCATTGGGGGAGCGATATCAAGCAAGAGAGTTAGATATCAAGAGTCATAGATAGATAGATAGATGGATGGATGGATGGACGGCAAGGCAAGCATCTGATTGACAGTGGTCCGTGATCTGCTGTTATGCTACTATGCTACTGACCATTGGGGGAGCGATAGCAAGCAAGAGAGTTAGATATCAAGAGTCATAGATAGGTAGATGGATGGGTGGATGGATGGACGGCAAGGCAAGCATCTGATTGACAGTGGTCCGTGATCTGCTGTTATGCTACTTTGCTACTGACCATTGGGGGAGCGATAGCAAGCAAGAGAGTTAGATGTCAAGAGTCATAGATAGATAGATAGATGGATGGATGGATGGACGGCAAGGCAAGCATCTGATTGACAGTGGTCCGTGATCTGCTGTTATGCTACTATGCTACTGACCATTGGGGGAGCGATAGCAAGCAAGAGAGTTAGATATCGAGAGTCATTGATAGATAGATAGATAGATGGATGGATGGATGGAAGGCAAGGCAAGCATCTGAGTGACACTGGTCCGTGATCTGCTGTTATGCTACTATGCTACTGACCATTGGGGGAGCGATAGCAAGCAAGAGAGTTAGATATCAAGAGTCATAGATAGATAGATAGATAGATGGATGGATGGACGGCAAGGCAAGCATCTGATTGACAGTGGTCCGTGATCTGCTGTTATGCTACTATGCTACTGACCATTGGGGGAGCGATAGCAAGTAAGAGAGTTAGATATCGAGAGTCATTGATAGATAGATAGATAGATGGATGGATGGATGGACGGCAAGGCAAGCATCTGATTGACAGTGGTCCGTGATCTGCTGTTATGCTACTATGCTACTGACCATTGGGGGAGCGATAGCAAGTAAGAGAGTTAGATATTGAGAGTCATTGATAGATTGATAGATAGATGGATGGATGGATGGACGGCAAGGCAAGCATCTGATTGACAGTGGTCCGTGATCTGCTGTTATGCTACTATGCTACTGACCATTGGGGGAGCGATAGCAAGTAAGAGAGTTAGATATCGAGAGTCATTGATAGATTGATAGATAGATGGATGGATGGATGGACGGCAAGGCAAGCATCTGATTGACAGTGGTCCGTGATCTGCTGTTATGCTACTATGCTACTGACCATTGGGGGAGCGATAGCAAGCAAGAGAGTTAGATGTCAAGAGTCATAGATAGATAGATAGATGGATGGATGAATGGATGGACGGCAAGGCAAGCATCTGATTGACAGTGGTCCGTGATCTGCTGTTATGCTACAATGCTACTGACCATTGGGGGAGCGATAGCAAGCAAGAGAGTTAGATATCAAGAGTCATAGATAGATAGATAGATAGATGGATGGATGGACGGCAAGGCAAGCATCTGATTGACAGTGGTCCGTGATCTGCTGTTATGCTACTATGCTACTGACCATTGGGGGAGCGATATCAAGCAAGAGAGTTAGATATCAAGAGTCATAGATAGATAGATAGATGGATGGATGGATGGACGGCAAGGCAAGCATCTGATTGACAGTGGTCCGTGATCTGCTGTTATGCTACTATGCTACTGACCATTGGGGGAGCGATAGCAAGCAAGAGAGTTAGATATCAAGAGTCATAGATAGGTAGATGGATGGGTGGATGGATGGACGGCAAGGCAAGCATCTGATTGACAGTGGTCCGTGATCTGCTGTTATGCTACTTTGCTACTGACCATTGGGGGAGCGATAGCAAGCAAGAGAGTTAGATGTCAAGAGTCATAGATAGATAGATAGATGGATGGATGGATGGACGGCAAGGCAAGCATCTGATTGACAGTGGTCCGTGATCTGCTGTTATGCTACTATGCTACTGACCATTGGGGGAGCGATAGCAAGCAAGAGAGTTAGATATTGAGAGTCATAGATAGATGGATGGATGGATGGACGGCAAGGCAAGAACCTGATTGACAGCGGTCCGTGATCTGCTGTTATTCTACTATCAGCAGCAGCAGCGGCAGATTTGGCGCCGTGGCTTAGTTGGTTAAAGCGCCTGTCTAGTAAACAGGAGGTCCTGGGTTCAAATCCCAGCGGTGCCTTAGGCGGGCTTTCTGTGCTCCTTGCGAAGCTTGTGCTTCCGCTTTGTCGACCATCAGTTTTAGCAAGATAGGCTTATCGTAAAGCCATCAGAGGACGTAATGAACCGGAAAGCCAACTGGACAGACGCCGGTTTGTAAAGAAGAACCAGAACCCAAAGGACAAGCGCTACGGCCAACGTCCAATTCCCATTGCCGCCCCTGGACAGTCGCAACAGGGAGCTTGTTGCTCCCGTCAACCTTACGTTTTCACCTCTGTGTGCTTCCTTTGTTGCAGCCTGCATCCAGATTTTGTTTTGTTTTGTTTTGTTTTGTTTTGTTTTGTTTTGTTTTGTTTTGTTTGGTTTTGTTTGGTTTTGTTTTTTGCCTTACGCCTGAGTGTAGGCACTGGGGAATGGGAGAGTCCTGGCACCGTGGCTTAGTTGGTCAAAGCGCCTGTCTTGTAAACAGGAAACCCTGGGTTCGACTCCCAGCAGTGCCTTGGTTTATGTTGGCCTAGGCAATGGAAAGGAAGTTTCTAAACGCTCAATACATTTTTGCAAGATGGCCGTCCACAGCAAGCAGCTTAAGGTTACTGTAGCCACAGTCTGGCAAGCTGTCCGCCAGAAGTAGAAACAATAACAAGGGGCGGGGGGAAAAGTGGGCCGTCCCTGGGTGGATTCGAACTACCATCCTTTTGGTTAACAGCCAAACGCGCTGACCGATTGCGCCACAGAGACAGACAGAGGTGTTGTGGTTGCTGCAGTCGTGCAGTTCCTTCACAGTTGCCAAAAATCATTTCCAGCACACGATTTTCTTTGTCGTTGAATGCAACATACGTGACCATTGGGGGAGCGATAGCAAGCAAGAGAGTTAGATATCGAGAGTCATAGATAGATAGATAGATAGATGGATGGATGGACGGCAAGGCAAGCATCTGATTGACATTGGTCCGTGATCTGCTGTTATGCTACAATGCTACTGACCATTGGGGGAGCGATAGCAAGCAAGAGAGTTAGATATCAAGAGTCATAGATAGATAGATAGATAGATGGATGGATGGACGGCAAGGCAAGCATCTGATTGACAGTGGTCCGTGATCTGCTGTTATGCTACTATGCTACTGACCATTGGGGGAGCGATAGCAAGCAAGAGAGTTAGATATCAAGAGTCATAGATAGATAGATAGATGGATGGATGGATGGACGGCAAGGCAAGCATCTGATTGACAGTGGTCCGTGATCTGCTGTTATGCTACTATGCTACTGACCATTGGGGGAGCGATAGCAAGCAAGAGAGTTAGATATCATGAGTCATAGATAGGTAGATGGATGGGTGGATGGATGGACGGCAAGGCAAGCATCTGATTGACAGTGGTCCGTGATCTGCTGTTATGCTACTTTGCTACTGACCATTGGGGGAGCGATAGCAAGCAAGAGAGTTAGATGTCAAGAGTCATAGATAGATAGATAGATAGATGGATGGATGGACGGCAAGGCAAGCATCTGATTGACAGTGGTCCGTGATCTGCTGTTATGCTACTATGCTACTGACCATTGGGGGAGCGATAGCAAGCAAGAGAGTTAGATATTGAGAGTCATAGATAGATGGATGGATGGATGGACGGCAAGGCAAGAACCTGATTGACAGTGGTCCGTGATCTGCTGTTATTCTACTATCAGCAGCAGCAGCGGCAGATTTGGCGCCGTGGCTTAGTTGGTTAAAGCGCCTGTCTAGTAAACAGGAGGTCCTGGGTTCAAATCCCAGCGGTGCCTTAGGCGGGCTTTCTGTGCTCCTTGCGAAGCTTGTGCTTCCGCTTTGTCGACCATCAGTTTTAGCAAGATAGGCTTATCGTAAAGCCATCAGAGGACGTAATGAACCGGAAAGCCAACTGGACAGACGCCGGTTTGTAAAGAAGAACCAGAACCCAAAGGACACGCGCTACGGCCAACGTCCAATTCCCATTGCCGCCCCTGGACAGTCGCAACAGGGAGCTTGTTGCTCCCGTCAACCATACGTTTTCACCTCTGTGTGCTTCCTTTGTTGCAGCCTGCATCCAGATTTTGTTTTGTTTTGTTTTGTTTTGTTTTGTTTGGTTTTGTTTTTTGCCTTACGCCTGAGTGTAGGCACTGGGGAACGGGAGAGTCCTGGCACCGTGGCTTAGTTGGTCAAAGCGCCTGTCTTGTAAACAGGAAACCCTGGGTTCGACTCCCAGCAGTGCCTTGGTTTATGTTGGCCTAGGCAATGGAAAGGAAGTTTCTAAACGCTCAATACATTTTTGCAAGATGGCCGTCCACAGCAAGCAGCTTAAGGTTACTGTAGCCACAGTCTGGCAAGCTGTCCGCCAGAAGTAGAAACAATAACAAGGGGCGGGGGGAAAAGTGGGCCGTCCCTGGGTGGATTCGAACCACCATCCTTTTGGTTAACAGCCAAACGCGCTGACCGATTGCGCCACAGAGACAGACAGAGGTGTTGTGGTTGCTGCAGTCGTGCAGTTCCTTCACAGTTGCCAAAAATCATTTCCAGCACACGATTTTCTTTGTCGTTGAATGCAACATACGTGACCATTGGGGGAGCGATAGCAAGCAAGAGAGTTAGATATCGAGAGTCATAGATAGATAGATAGATAGATGGATGGATGGATGAACGGCAAGGCAAGCATCTGATTGACAGTGGTCCGTGATCTGCTGTTATGCTACAATGCTACTGACCATTGGGGGAGCGATAGCAAGCAAGAGAGTTAGATATCAAGAGTCATAGATAGATAGATAGATGGATGGATGGACGGCAAGGCAAGCATCTGATTGACAGTGGTCCGTGATCTGCTGTTATGCTACTATGTTACTGACCATTGGGGGAGCGATAGCAAGCAAGAGAGTTAGATATCAAGAGTCATCGAAAGATAGATAGATAGATGGATGGATGGACGGCAAGGCAAGCATCTGATTGACAGTGGTCCGTGATCTGCTGTTATGCTACTATGCTACTGACCATTGAGGGAGAGATAGCAAGCAAGAGAGTTAGATATCGAGAGTCATAGATAGATAGATAGATAGATAGATGGATGGATGGACGGCAAGGCAAGCATCTGATTGACAGTGGTCCGTGATCTGCTGTTATGCTACTATCAGCAGCAACAGTGGCAGATTTGGCGCCGTGGCTTAGTTGGTCAACGCGCCTGTCTTGTTAACAGGAAACCCTGGGTTCGACTCCCAGCAGTGCTTTGGTTTACGTTGGCATAGGCAATGGAAAGGAAGTTTTTAAACGCTCAATACATTTTTGCAAGATGGCCGTCTGCAGCAAGCAGCTTAAGGTTACTGTAGCCGCAATCTGGCAAGCTGACCGCCAGAAGTAGAAACAATAACAAGGGGCGGGGGGAAAAGTGGGCCGTCCTTGTGTGGATTCAAACCACCATCCTTTCGGTTAATAGCCAAACACGCTGACCGATTGCGACACAGAGACAGACAGAGGTGTTGTGGTTGCTGCAGTCGTGCAGTTCCTTCACAGTTGCCAGAAATCATTTCCAGCACACGATTTTCTTTGTCGTTGAATGCAACATACGTGACCACTGGGGGAGCGATAGCAAGCAAGAGAGTTAGATATCGAGAGTCATAGATAGATAGCTAGCTAGATAGATAGATAGATGGATGGATGGACGGCAAGGCAAGCATCTGATTGACAGTGGTCCGTGATCTGCTGTTATGCTACTATGCTACTGACCATTGGGGGAGCGATAGCAAGCAAGAGAGTTAGATATCAAGAGTCATAGATAGATAGATAGATAGATGGATGGACGGCAAGGCAAGCATGTGATTGACAGTGGTCCGTGATCTGCTGTTATGCTACTATGCTACTGACCATTGGGGGAGCGATAGCAAGCAAGAGAGTTAGATATCGAGAGTCATTGATAGATAGATAGATAGATGGATGGATGGATGGACGGCAAGGCAAGCATCTGATTGACAGTGGTCCGTGATCTGCTGTTATGCTACAATGCTACTGACCATTGGGGGAGCGATAGCAAGCAAGAGAGTTAGATATCAAGAGTCATAGATAGATAGATAGATAGATGGATGGATGGACGGCAAGGCAAGCATCTGATTGACAGTGGTCCGTGATCTGCTGTTATGCTACTATGCTACTGACCATTGGGGGAGCGATAGCAAGCAAGAGAGTTAGATATCAAGAGACATAGATACATAGATAGATAGATGGATGGATGGATGGACGGCAAGGCAAGCATCTGATTGACAGTGGTCCATGATCTGCTGTTATGCTACTATGCTACTGACCATTGGGGGAGCGATAGCAAGCAAGAGAGTTAGATATCAAGAGTCATAGATAGATAGATAGATAGATGGATGGATGGATGGACGGCAAGGCAAGCATCTGATTGACAGTGGTCCGTGATCTGCTGTTATGCTACTATGCTACTGACCATTGGGGGAGCGATAGCAAGCAAGAGAGTTAGATATCATGAGTCATAGATAGGTAGATGGATGGGTGGATGGATGGACGGCAAGGCAAGCATCTGATTGACAGTGGTCCGTGATCTGCTGTTATGCTACTTTGCTACTGACCATTGGGGGAGCGATAGCAAGCAAGAGAGTTAGATGTCAAGAGTCATAGATAGATAGATAGATGGATGGATGGATGGACGGCAAGGCAAGCATCTGATTGACAGTGGTCCGTGATCTGCTGTTATGCTACTATGCTACTGACCATTGGGGGAGCGATAGCAAGCAAGAGAGTTAGATATTGAGAGTCATAGATAGATGGATGGATGGATGGACGGCAAGGCAAGAACCTGATTGACAGCGGTCCGTGATCTGCTGTTATTCTACTATCAGCAGCAGCAGCGGCAGATTTGGCGCCGTGGCTTAGTTGGTTAAAGCGCCTGTCTAGTAAACAGGAGGTCCTGGGTTCAAATCCCAGCGGTGCCTTAGGCGGGCTTTCTGTGCTCCTTGCGAAGCTTGTGCTTCCGCTTTGTCGACCATCAGTTTTAGCAAGATAGGCTTATCGTAAAGCCATCAGAGGACGTAATGAACCGGAAAGCCAACTGGACAGACGCCGGTTTGTAAAGAAGAACCAGAACCCAAAGGACACGCGCTACGGCCAACGTCCAATTCCCATTGCCGCCCCTGGACAGTCGCAACAGGGAGCTTGTTGCTCCCGTCAACCATACGTTTTCACCTCTGTGTGCTTCCTTTGTTGCAGCCTGCATCCAGATTTTGTTTTGTTTTGTTTTGTTTTGTTTTGTTTGGTTTTGTTTTTTGCCTTACGCCTGAGTGTAGGCACTGGGGAACGGGAGAGTCCTGGCACCGTGGCTTAGTTGGTCAAAGCGCCTGTCTTGTAAACAGGAAACCCTGGGTTCGACTCCCAGCAGTGCCTTGGTTTATGTTGGCCTAGGCAATGGAAAGGAAGTTTCTAAACGCTCAATACATTTTTGCAAGATGGCCGTCCACAGCAAGCAGCTTAAGGTTACTGTAGCCACAGTCTGGCAAGCTGTCCGCCAGAAGTAGAAACAATAACAAGGGGCGGGGGGAAAAGTGGGCCGTCCCTGGGTGGATTCGAACCACCATCCTTTTGGTTAACAGCCAAACGCGCTGACCGATTGCGCCACAGAGACAGACAGAGGTGTTGTGGTTGCTGCAGTCGTGCAGTTCCTTCACAGTTGCCAAAAATCATTTCCAGCACACGATTTTCTTTGTCGTTGAATGCAACATACGTGACCATTGGGGGAGCGATAGCAAGCAAGAGAGTTAGATATCGAGAGTCATAGATAGATAGATAGATAGATGGATGGATGGATGAACGGCAAGGCAAGCATCTGATTGACAGTGGTCCGTGATCTGCTGTTATGCTACAATGCTACTGACCATTGGGGGAGCGATAGCAAGCAAGAGAGTTAGATATCAAGAGTCATAGATAGATAGATAGATGGATGGATGGACGGCAAGGCAAGCATCTGATTGACAGTGGTCCGTGATCTGCTGTTATGCTACTATGTTACTGACCATTGGGGGAGCGATAGCAAGCAAGAGAGTTAGATATCAAGAGTCATCGAAAGATAGATAGATAGATGGATGGATGGACGGCAAGGCAAGCATCTGATTGACAGTGGTCCGTGATCTGCTGTTATGCTACTATGCTACTGACCATTGAGGGAGAGATAGCAAGCAAGAGAGTTAGATATCGAGAGTCATAGATAGATAGATAGATAGATAGATGGATGGATGGACGGCAAGGCAAGCATCTGATTGACAGTGGTCCGTGATCTGCTGTTATGCTACTATCAGCAGCAACAGTGGCAGATTTGGCGCCGTGGCTTAGTTGGTCAACGCGCCTGTCTTGTTAACAGGAAACCCTGGGTTCGACTCCCAGCAGTGCTTTGGTTTACGTTGGCATAGGCAATGGAAAGGAAGTTTTTAAACGCTCAATACATTTTTGCAAGATGGCCGTCTGCAGCAAGCAGCTTAAGGTTACTGTAGCCGCAATCTGGCAAGCTGACCGCCAGAAGTAGAAACAATAACAAGGGGCGGGGGGAAAAGTGGGCCGTCCTTGTGTGGATTCAAACCACCATCCTTTCGGTTAATAGCCAAACACGCTGACCGATTGCGACACAGAGACAGACAGAGGTGTTGTGGTTGCTGCAGTCGTGCAGTTCCTTCACAGTTGCCAGAAATCATTTCCAGCACACGATTTTCTTTGTCGTTGAATGCAACATACGTGACCACTGGGGGAGCGATAGCAAGCAAGAGAGTTAGATATCGAGAGTCATAGATAGATAGCTAGCTAGATAGATAGATAGATGGATGGATGGACGGCAAGGCAAGCATCTGATTGACAGTGGTCCGTGATCTGCTGTTATGCTACTATGCTACTGACCATTGGGGGAGCGATAGCAAGCAAGAGAGTTAGATATCAAGAGTCATAGATAGATAGATAGATAGATGGATGGACGGCAAGGCAAGCATGTGATTGACAGTGGTCCGTGATCTGCTGTTATGCTACTATGCTACTGACCATTGGGGGAGCGATAGCAAGCAAGAGAGTTAGATATCGAGAGTCATTGATAGATAGATAGATAGATGGATGGATGGATGGACGGCAAGGCAAGCATCTGATTGACAGTGGTCCGTGATCTGCTGTTATGCTACAATGCTACTGACCATTGGGGGAGCGATAGCAAGCAAGAGAGTTAGATATCAAGAGTCATAGATAGATAGATAGATAGATGGATGGATGGACGGCAAGGCAAGCATCTGATTGACAGTGGTCCGTGATCTGCTGTTATGCTACTATGCTACTGACCATTGGGGGAGCGATAGCAAGCAAGAGAGTTAGATATCAAGAGACATAGATACATAGATAGATAGATGGATGGATGGATGGACGGCAAGGCAAGCATCTGATTGACAGTGGTCCATGATCTGCTGTTATGCTACTATGCTACTGACCATTGGGGGAGCGATAGCAAGCAAGAGAGTTAGATATCAAGAGTCATAGATAGATAGATAGATAGATGGATGGATGGATGGACGGCAAGGCAAGCATCTGATTGACAGTGGTCCGTGATCTGCTGTTATGCTACTATGCTACTGACCATTGGGGGAGCGATAGCAAGCAAGAGAGTTAGATATCATGAGTCATAGATAGGTAGATGGATGGGTGGATGGATGGACGGCAAGGCAAGCATCTGATTGACAGTGGTCCGTGATCTGCTGTTATGCTACTTTGCTACTGACCATTGGGGGAGCGATAGCAAGCAAGAGAGTTAGATGTCAAGAGTCATAGATAGATAGATAGATGGATGGATGGATGGACGGCAAGGCAAGCATCTGATTGACAGTGGTCCGTGATCTGCTGTTATGCTACTATGCTACTGACCATTGGGGGAGCGATAGCAAGCAAGAGAGTTAGATATTGAGAGTCATAGATAGATGGATGGATGGATGGACGGCAAGGCAAGAACCTGATTGACAGCGGTCCGTGATCTGCTGTTATTCTACTATCAGCAGCAGCAGCGGCAGATTTGGCGCCGTGGCTTAGTTGGTTAAAGCGCCTGTCTAGTAAACAGGAGGTCCTGGGTTCAAATCCCAGCGGTGCCTTAGGCGGGCTTTCTGTGCTCCTTGCGAAGCTTGTGCTTCCGCTTTGTCGACCATCAGTTTTAGCAAGATAGGCTTATCGTAAAGCCATCAGAGGACGTAATGAACCGGAAAGCCAACTGGACAGACGCCGGTTTGTAAAGAAGAACCAGAACCCAAAGGACACGCGCTACGGCCAACGTCCAATTCCCATTGCCGCCCCTGGACAGTCGCAACAGGGAGCTTGTTGCTCCCGTCAACCATACGTTTTCACCTCTGTGTGCTTCCTTTGTTGCAGCCTGCATCCAGATTTTGTTTTGTTTTGTTTTGTTTTGTTTTGTTTGGTTTTGTTTTTTGCCTTACGCCTGAGTGTAGGCACTGGGGAACGGGAGAGTCCTGGCACCGTGGCTTAGTTGGTCAAAGCGCCTGTCTTGTAAACAGGAAACCCTGGGTTCGACTCCCAGCAGTGCCTTGGTTTATGTTGGCCTAGGCAATGGAAAGGAAGTTTCTAAACGCTCAATACATTTTTGCAAGATGGCCGTCCACAGCAAGCAGCTTAAGGTTACTGTAGCCACAGTCTGGCAAGCTGTCCGCCAGAAGTAGAAACAATAACAAGGGCCGGGGGGAAAAGTGGGCCGTCCCTGGGTGGATTCGAACCACCATCCTTTTGGTTAACAGCCAAACGCGCTGACCGATTGCGCCACAGAGACAGACAGAGGTGTTGTGGTTGCTGCAGTCGTGCAGTTCCTTCACAGTTGCCAAAAATCATTTCCAGCACACGATTTTCTTTGTCGTTGAATGCAACATACGTGACCATTGGGGGAGCGATAGCAAGCAAGAGAGTTAGATATCGAGAGTCATAGATAGATAGATAGATAGATAGATAGATAGATAGATGGATGGATGGATGAACGGCAAGGCAAGCATCTGATTGACAGTGGTCCGTGATCTGCTGTTATGCTACAATGCTACTGACCATTGGGGGAGCGATAGCAAGCAAGAGAGTTAGATATCAAGAGTCATAGATAGATAGATAGATGGATGGATGGACGGCAAGGCAAGCATCTGATTGACAGTGGTCCGTGATCTGCTGTTATGCTACTATGTTACTGACCATTGGGGGAGCGATAGCAAGCAAGAGAGTTAGATATCAAGAGTCATCGAAAGATAGATAGATAGATGGATGGATGGACGGCAAGGCAAGCATCTGATTGACAGTGGTCCGTGATCTGCTGTTATGCTACTATGCTACTGACCATTGAGGGAGAGATAGCAAGCAAGAGAGTTAGATATCGAGAGTCATAGATAGATAGATAGATAGATAGATGGATGGATGGACGGCAAGGCAAGCATCTGATTGACAGTGGTCCGTGATCTGCTGTTATGCTACTATCAGCAGCAACAGTGGCAGATTTGGCGCCGTGGCTTAGTTGGTCAACGCGCCTGTCTTGTTAACAGGAAACCCTGGGTTCGACTCCCAGCAGTGCTTTGGTTTACGTTGGCATAGGCAATGGAAAGGAAGTTTTTAAACGCTCAATACATTTTTGCAAGATGGCCGTCTGCAGCAAGCAGCTTAAGGTTACTGTAGCCGCAATCTGGCAAGCTGACCGCCAGAAGTAGAAACAATAACAAGGGGCGGGGGGAAAAGTGGGCCGTCCTTGTGTGGATTCAAACCACCATCCTTTCGGTTAATAGCCAAACACGCTGACCGATTGCGACACAGAGACAGACAGAGGTGTTGTGGTTGCTGCAGTCGTGCAGTTCCTTCACAGTTGCCAGAAATCATTTCCAGCACACGATTTTCTTTGTCATTGAATGCAACATACGTGACCACTGGGGGAGCGATAGCAAGCAAGAGAGTTAGATATCGAGAGTCATAGATAGATAGCTAGCTAGATAGATAGATAGATGGATGGATGGACGGCAAGGCAAGCATCTGATTGACAGTGGTCCGTGATCTGCTGTTATGCTACTATGCTACTGACCATTGGGGGAGCGATAGCAAGCAAGAGAGTTAGATATCAAGAGTCATAGATAGATAGAT